>NC_135660.1:79461737-79628594 GCF_964188315.1 Podarcis muralis | reverse complement strand
AAATCAATAAAACAGTAATCAGTTGAAAAGTTGGCAACGCTAAAGATGCGCGCAATTTTCAGTTAGAAATCTGAAACCGAATCACAGGCAAATCCAGGGTCCAGCAAATTCAGCAGTTGTCTTTACAGCTCCTGAAAAGTAATTGGCTCGGCGTACACAGCACGACATCAATTATAGCAGCATCCCCGCCACCTCCAATGTAAATGGCTTTAACGAGAATGTACCTATGACTCATTTGTCCTTCTCGTAAAACCTCTGGGGGGTGCAAAGCCACCTTGTCCAGTTTGTATTTCGCCCAAACTGTGGGAAGCAAACAGAGCAGGAGCAGATGGAAAGCTGCGTGGAAATTTCCCTAAATGGACGGTGTTGCTTTAAGAGCAAGCAGGTGGGAGGTGATACAGGCACCCTACTCCAAATAGTTGTCTATTTCTACTGTAATACCAGCTATTGCCTGATCCCTGGTGTCCTAGAGATTGCTAGTCTCCCTTGCTTTTTGACAGCTTCATCAAACAGCTGGAAGCTTTTGCGGGAAGAAAATGTGCTCTACTTCAGTTTGGCAACCCTGAATAAAAACCTACAACAAAGAGCAACTTGAGTCGAGATCAAAGGCACGTGGAGGCAAAAATATTTTATAAAAGCAGGTACGACCAGAAAGACCAGACCTCTAAATTATACTGTGTGTGTGTTGTGTGTGGTAAACTGTCTCTCTTGACTACAATAAATGCAGCCTAGTGTACTGTGATGGAAGCCTTGCTTTTCCTAAAAGGTTAGGTTTAAAATAAACGTTTGGTGACCTATTCTGATAGAATCCTCCTCACATTTGCCTGAAAATATTATTATCCTGAGAAAACAGGGGCTGATATTTCTGGTGTTTTTTCTTGAAGAAGAGAATCATCTGAAATTTTGAGGAGGGAATTGTTGCCTAACCAGAGTGGGCTTCTGACCAAAATATGCCTAGTGGGAAGCTGTGGAAAGACCCTTGTGAAAAGACCCTGCTTCTTTTGGCCACACTTCCCAGAATGCCTTGGGAGGGATGCGACATGATGCAGTGTTGCTCTCAAGGCAATTTCAGAGAAACTTCTACCCACATAAAAATACTCTTCAGGAGGTAAAGGGTAAAGGGTAAAGGGACCCCTGGCCGTTAGGTCCAGTCGCAGACGACTCTGGGGTGGTGGCGCTCATTTCGCTTTACTGGCCGAGGGAGTCTGCATACAGCTTCTGGGTCATGTGGCTAGCATGACTAAGCCGCTTCTGGCGAACCAGAGCAGTGCACAGAAATGCCATTTACCTTCCCCCTGGAGCAGTACCTACTATCTACTTGCACTTTGATGTGCCTTCGAACTGCTAGGTTGGCAGGAGCAGGGACCGAACAACAGGAGCTCACCCCGTCGCGGGGATTCGAACCGCCGACCTTCTGATTGGCAAGTGCTAAGCTCTGTGGTTTATCCCACAGCGCCACCCACATCCCACGCTTCAGGAGAGCTTGGTTTTAATTCTACACAACAAATGGCCCCAAAGAAAAATGATCAGCACAGCTCGAGGTAGGATTCCAATGTTTTTAACAGTGGTGCAGAAGATGCAGTTTGGGTAGTTCAACTTTGCATGGAAAGCTGACCAGCATTGTTCTGTCTGCATAGCTGTTAAAAGAACTGGATTTGTCTTCTCCTTTGAATCTGGTCATCCTAATAGCACACGAACAATTCACGGTTTTAAATAGTATCATTAATAGTCAACCTGCCAAAATTATCCTCCCATCTGTCATTCTTGCAGGATGGTTATGGTATTGATTATGTCTATGAAGCAAAACACACACACACACATAAAAACAAACCTAGTGCATTTCCTAATGCAGCATCATAAAACGATTAATTTAGCGCAATGGAGTGGCTAACTGAGTGAGAAATGAGCCAGGAAGATTATCATCTCTGGTGTGCATTTTGCTTTCCCATCCACGCAACAGAATTTCCTCTTGAGACCTAGAGTTTCCTCAGCCTTTGTCTGCAACATTTGGATAAATGTGTGTACCTACCTGTGAGGTAGGTAATAGGGATAGGGCAAAATGCTTTGTTGTAGTGGAATGGTAAGTGTGAAGTGGTTTTGAATATAGTGATACCTTGATTTACAATCATAATCCGTTCCGGAGGTCCAGTTGTAATCCAAAACAGGTTGTAACCCAAGTCATGCTTTCGCCAATAGGGCCTCCCAAAAATAATTGGTTGTAATTAAAATAAAAAAAATGGGTTGTAATCCAAAAAAAGGGACACACACTTAAGGGTTTGACGTGTTTGTAATCCAAAACAGTTGTAATCCAAAACGTTTGCAAACCAAGGTACCACTGTACTTGAAATTCGCCATTGCTTAAAATGCCGTGTAGCACCCTACACACCACACACTGCCCTAAATCTGCCTCTGCCCCACCCTTCACTAAAATAATTGTCCAACACCTGCTTCCTGAAATTTGGAAGGTCTCAACCAATGAGAGAACCTTTCTGCGTTGGCCTTTCCCCACCAGAATGCCCTCCTCTGAGATGGTTATCAGGCATCTACATTGATGTAGGTATTTGACTGACAACACTATATTTCAATCTGTGAATTCCTTTACCTTTTTACTTCCTGTCACAGTGGTTTGGGGAGAGATGCAGAAAGACTGTGACTTTGGAACAAAATGAGTGGTGTTTTGTTTTGTTTTGTTTTGTTTTTTTAAGTACTGAATCCTGTTCTATTTATTTATTTTGTCTATGGCTTCTTAACCCTTGCACCTACCCTCCTTACTGAAAGCATAAACCACAGGGAAGGTCCTTAAACCTTTTTATTGAAAAAAAGTCATTTAACTGTGTGTAGCCAAGGACCCCTGAGCCTATTTGCACTAAAACGCAACATTTTTAACCTCTAAGAAGAGGCTACTTTGACAGCAAACTTCACCCACTTATGCCAAAAAAATTAAAAGTCTATAGACAGGGCTTTTTTCAGCTGGAATTTGTCAGAACTCAGTTCCAGCACTTCTCAGATAAGCGGCATTGCCATCGTAAGAGAGCAAGGGAGGTGTTCATGGTGTGTTCCAGCACTTCTTTTTCTAGAAAAATGGCATTGGTTATAGGCATCTATATATAGTTCCATTGTAGTCAGTTTCAGACTTTGGAAAGCAAGCATATGCCATGAATATGAGGTGAAATGTGAGGTCGATCTGAGCAGCTAAGCTGAGGCAATGTCCTATTTGAGACAGTGAGGTAGATTCTCAGGCTAATATTTTTCTTCGCACAGCTATAATAATTGTTAATGAATATGTTAAACCCATGAGTATTCTTGGGTACGCAATCTGTATTTCTGCCTCTTTGTACTATTTTTATCTAAGCACATTAACCATGGAAATACAGAGGGGGTTTTCTGCTTCTTTGTACCATTTTTATCTTATCACATTCACAAAGGAAATATAGACGAGGCATTGTTTCTCCTTGCCGAGATGAATAGCTATTCAAACGAAAAGAGGAAAAGAAAACGTAGCACACAAAATGGTTTCTGATTGAAATAGATAACAGTGTTCTGCAAGGCCCCCTCAAAAGAGCAATGAACAAATGCATTCTGGAAACCAGCCTGCCATATTGACAATGGGCACAATGATTCTGGGCAGAAGTCAGTGCTTCTGCACTTTGGTCCTATCTGCCCAGGTGGAAGTTGCTCTCATTTCAGTGGGGATTACTCCCAAGGAAGGGTCTAGCTCAGGGAAAGCAAACAGTGTGTTTTCTCGGTGTAGTTGGACGCCAGCTCCCATCATCCCCAGTCAGACTGTTCAATGCCTGGGGGAATGATGGGAGTTGTAGTCCAACAGCTTCTGACTGGAGGGCACCATCTTAGCTACATCTGGTTTAATTTAAGTGCTGCAGGGATTTATTTAACAGAAATGTGTGGGGCCAAGCTTGACATGGTTTGTTCAATCTGTCTGGAATGTACCCTTCCCCGTTGCCACGAAATTAATAGAAGGGGCTAGTTAAATCAGCAAAACAACTGACTTAACCCCACCCCCACCCCACGTACAATGGCATACCCTCCAACATTCCTCATATGAAAGTTGGTACATTCTATTCTACATCAGTATCACTGCTGAGGGGAGCTTTTAATTTTAATTTTCTGATTTATTCATTTTTTTGCATGTTAATATCTTTATTAAAGATTTTCATGATACAAACCACTACCACCTGAAGCCCAGCTAGCTTCTGCCCCCCACTCTCGGCCCTGATAACCTCCTTGCCCCCCAAACCCCTCAAGCTGTATTGGTGGTTACGGGACGTGGGTGGCGCTGTGGGTTAAACCACAGAGCCTAGGATTTGCCGATCAGAAGGTCGGCGGTTCGAATCCCCATGACGGGGTGAGCTCCCGTTGCTCGGTCCCTGCTCCTGCCAACCCAGCAGTTCGAAAGCACGTCAAGTGCAAGTAGATCAATAGGTACCACTCCAACGGGAAGGTAAACAGCGTTTCTATGTGCTGCTCTGGTTCACCAGAAGCGGCTTAATCATGCTGGCCACATGACCCAGAAGCTGCACGCTGGCTCCCTTGGCCAATAAAGCAAGATGAGTGCCGCAACCCCAGAGTCGGTCACAACTGGACCTAATGGTCAGGGGTCCCTTTAGCCTCCCACAGCGGGGAAGGTGGCGGAATCCCCATTGCCTCGCGCTTCCTTCCTGCTCCCCTTCCCGCTACTGCTGCTATTCCACAGGCCAGCCTGGTCCGTCTCTCGGGTCCAGCAAAAGTCTCTCCCCACCTCACCTTCTCCAGCTCCCAGGCAAAGGAGATGATAGTGGTGGAGGGGGAGGCCTCAGCTGGCAATCCTCTCTTCCTACTGCTTCCCCCAGCGTGCACCCATTTCTGGATAGCATACCTCAACAAAGATGGGAACTTGGGACTCCGCATGACATAGGGAGAAGCCGTGATGGCTTAATGGTTTTCGTGACGGTCCCGGCATTTTCAGGGCAGTTGAAGATCATGCAATGGCCATAAACCAAATCAGCCCACGACCCCAACAACTGTTTTAGTGAAATACAAAGATATCAGGAGATCCATTCAGGGCTCTCACTGTCATAGTCTTTGGCCCTTAGCTGAGAAGCCACTTCGGAAATTGGAGGAATTCTCAGCAGAGAAGTAGCAGACAGAAGGGAGATGCTTAGCTCTTTCTCTCCCCCCATCACTTGTCACCTGAAAAATATTTCCATTGGAGTCTGGAATCCTTCAAGGCTAAAGCAATTGTGCTCCAGCAAAAAAGACAAAAAACAAAAACCCAACAAACAACAACCAGAAAACTTAAACAAGGAACTGAAACTCTTTGTTTGCCCTGAAAGTAAGAAAGAACTGTGTTATGTTTTACAGACGGTTGACTCTTAAGCTCAGCTTTTCAGCTATTGTTAAACACTACCTATTTAGTTTGCTAATAAGGATGTCCAAGAGAGTGATCCTACAAAGGTCTTTTCCCCCTAAAACAGATTCTGTAAGTCACACATATTTATGATTATAATACAATATGATCATGAAAATCATCGGTTCATCAAACATATTTTACAAGAGGATCCATGAGAGCTTTCTGCCTTGTGCCCAGCTCGAGGCTATCATAGTCAATAGCAAAGTGAACCAAGTGACCTTTAGACGACTCCAAAAATAGTCCTTTGAAGTTTAACAATGGATTATGAAACAAGTTGCATGAATATGGAGTGATTGGGTAAAAGCATACGTTTATAGAATATTACAGCCTCTTTTAGAAAACCAGTTTAGGGATATATATTTTTCATTGCCGGAAATTGAAGAGCAAAAGCCTCAATTTTCTCAGAGTTCACAAGATGTTGCATGGTGTCTGCTCCCTTTGCACAATGGGGGCAACCAAATTTCATCTTTGCCCAGCATTTCTACAGCAATCTGATTCTCTGAATGGTACTTCCAAGCACCAGAAGGAGGTTTTAGAGATACCTGTATCTTATCTATATCTGTATCTGTATCCCTAAAGGGGAGGAAACCCAAAACAGCTCAATGAGAACTAAGCATTATCAGTGGGATGAGATTGTTAGGGGGTGGGAGAATGAAATAGAATGGAATATGTCGTTGCAGATCTGGAAGGGATCCTGAGAGTCATCTAGCCCAACCCCTTGCAGTGCAGGAATCTCAACTAAAATATTCAAGACAGATGGCCATCCAAGCTCTGCTTGCAATCCTCCCAGGAAGGAGAGTCCACCACCTTCTGAGGGAGTCTTTTCCACTGTCAAACAGCTCTAACTGTCAGAAAGTTCTTCCTGATGTTCAGTCGGAATCTCCTTTCTTGTAACTTGGATCCATTGGTTTGAGTTCTAGCCTCCAGAGCACGAGAAACAAGCTTGCTTTAACTTCCATGTGACAGCTCTTCAGATATTTGAAGATTGCTAGCATTTCTCCTTTCAGTCTCCTCTTTCCAGGATAAACATACCCAACTCCCTCAACAGTTCCTCATAGGGCTTGGGTTGCAGACCCTTGGTCATCTTGGTTGCCCTCCTCTGCACACATTCCAGCTTGTCATTATCCTTCTTATATTTTGGTGCCGAGAACTGGACACAGTACTCCAGGTGTGGTCTGACCAAGGCAGAATAGAGCGGTACTATGACTTCTCTTGATCAGAACATGATGCTTCTTTGATTCAGCCTAGAATAGCATTACCAATTTTTGCTGCTGCATCACACTGTTGAGTTTGTGGTCCACTAAGACCCCTAGATCTTTTTCACGTGTACTACTGACAAGGCAGGTGTCCCCTGTCTTATATTTGTACAATTGCTTCTTCCTATCTAAGTTCAGAACCTGGCATTTCCTTGTCCACAGTTACATCAGCACATAACCAGTTCTAATTGGCTGTGTACTGTTGTGGCATCTTCTCAATCATGACACGCTCACCAATTGACTGGCATCATTCATGTGACTACACTCTAAAAGATTAAGGCCCTGGGAAGGAAAATGGTGCCACCATCGTAGCAGGGCGTACAAATTAGGCCAGCAGTCTCAACCACTGAGCTACACAATTAAAAGATTTCATGTGATTTAAAAGTTATATAATGATGGTGTGGTGCAGAAAAAGAAAACCCACATTGACTAGCTGCATTCCAAAGCCATAGAATTAATTATGCCTGCATACTTAGCAACGTATCATTTGTATGTATGTTCCAAGTGCAAATTGATCTCCAGGAAGGACTTTTTCCCTTCTCAAGCATAATCTTGCACAATTTGCCAATGGGGACACTTAGCAGGTACAACAATAAGGAAGGGGAGGTTTCCGAGGGCAGTGTGCACAAAGAAACAGATCTTCAAGTGGAAAGCAAACAGGATCTGTTTTTATGGACCACAGAAACATGGTGGTATCAGAATTCTCTACACAAAAGTCATTAATGAGAAGGAATGGATCATTCTATTTACACATTGAGCAAGATTCATAGTTGATCCATTTTGAAAACAATTCTTTTGCTTCTTGTTTTCTGGCTGAAAGCTCTGAGGGTGCATCTAAGTTGCCCTGCTCCCCAAATCCTGTCAATGTTTCTTAAGTAACCAAGAAAGTTGCTTTTTTTAAAAAAAAAAGCTCACACAGCAACCTTTCCTGCCAAGAGACTTTTTTCTTAATGCTCTGGTGTTCTCTTTCCTTCACGTATCGCCTCAACTTTTTGTGTTGAGCCACCATTTTTAGTTGACAGAAAAATGGACTTGTTTTCTTCCACTATATAGTTCTCTTTGGCTTTGGTTGTCATGCCTCAGTGTTTTAAAAATCTCCATCCAAGGACACTTCCTCATGCTTATTCCAGGGTAGGGAGTCCTAAAAGCACTAGTTGATTAATAGGTTGCCATTTTTTAATTGATGGGGTTGAGAGTTAAGGGCATTTTTGTGTGTGTAGCTATTTTGGTTTGCCTGTAATCCAATGTAACAGAGAATGAGGGGAAATATTAAAAATTGCCTTTCCCTTCAAGAGAACATGGTAATCTTAATTTTGACTACCCTGTATGATGACCTCCGTTGGGAGAGAAACAGGGAAATGCATTCCTGTTTATTCTCCTCAACCTCTTGGCAGCTATTGATACCATCAACCATGGAAGCCTTCTGGAGAGGCTGTCCAAGATAGGGGTGGGTGGTACCGCTTTGTGATGGTTCTGATCCTACTGGGACGGACCTTTCCAGCGAGTAATGCTTGGGGAGTGCTTATCAGCCCCATAGAGCCTTCAATGTAGGGTTCATCAGGGTTCAGTTTTATCCCTCATGCTGTTCAACATCTACATGAAACCACTGAGCAGGGTCATCTGGAAGTTTGGAGTGCGTTGTCAGCAATCTGCTGATGACACACAGCTCTGCTTCTCCTTTACATCTGCAGGTGTGCAGGGGGTGAGCTGGATTGTTGTCTTGCCTCAGTAATGGACTGGATGAGAGCCAAGAAACTGAAGCTCGATCGAGGTAAAACTGAGTCACCCTTAATGAGTGGTTCCCTAGGCCAGATGGATGGGGTTACACTCCCTCTGAAGTAATGGATATGCAGCTTGGGGGATCTTTGGTTCCTTTGCGGTCACTGGAGGCAGAAGAAGAAGAAGAAGAAGAAGAAGAAGAAGAAGAAGAAGAAGAAGAAGAAGAAGAAGAAGAAGAAGAAGAAGAAGAAGAAGAACTCTTCAAGCAACACCAAAATTGAGGCCTTGGCAATGCATGTTTTATCTGAATATAATCAAGTGGTTCATTGGTCATGAAAAAGTCATTGTTGTTGTTGTTTAGTCGTTTAGTAATGTCCAACTCTTCATGACCCCATGGACCTGAGCATGCCAGGCACTCCTGTCTTCCACTGCCTCCCACAGTTTGGTCAAACTCATGTTAGTAGCTTCAAGAACACTGTCCAACCATCTCGTCCTCTGTTGTCCCCTTCTTCTTGTGCCCTCCATCTTTCCCAACATCAGGGTCTTTTCCAGGGAGTCTTCTCTTCTCATGAGGTGGCCAAAGTATTGGAGCCTCAGCTTCACGATCTGTCCTTCCAGTGAGCACTCAGGGCTGATTTCCTTAAGAATGGATAGGTTTGATCTTCTTGCAGTCCAAAAAAAAACATGGGAGGGATACAGCTTTCAACAGAGTCCTCTTCTTTCGTCCTTTCTTCTGGCCATCAGACCATTACGAAGGAGTGTGAAACCTCACACGCAGAGGCCAAAGGCCTCTTCAGGCCTCTCTGTCTGATCCAGGGCCAGCATGTCACATTTTGCTGTTTGAAGTGAAACACAAAGTGCCGCCCCCACCTCCACAGCACCCATGGAGAAGCGGCTCAGGCATCAGCGCCCTTTCTGGTGAGATCTTGCCAGAAATCAGCAGCGGGGTGGGCAGGGAGCTCACAAGGGTGCCAACTTGGCTGCTTCACTCTGCCTCATGCGTGGGCTGGTCCTAGTCTGACCCATGGGACTCTCCCCAAGCTAGACTGCTTCCCTAGTCACACACCTCCCCAGGTGACAGCCCTCACTGGCCTTGCTTAAACAACACCCTCCTTGAATAATTTTGCCTGGCTGGAATGTTGCCCTTGGATTCTGATCATGCCTTTTGCTCGACTGGATGGAGGATAAGAGGAGGGTGTGTGAGTGTGTGCAGAAAGGCAAAATGTACATTGTCTCTGCTCCACCCACATTTGGTTGCGGCCCTCAGGTTGCACAAGGCTCCTCATCCCTGTCCTCAGGCAAGCACAGGTCACAGAAACTACTATTCACAACGTGAGGCTGGTGCATGGATAGTGATCTACTCCTTCCTCTGCTCCCGATATCTGCAAATTCCTCCTGTTGTGGGCTGGCTAGGGCTTCCTTTATAAATCATGCCATAGGCAAATTGGCAGGTCAACAGGCAACCTTTTGAAAACGCTCAGTTCAGACTTATTTCTTTTTCACATCATTTTTGGAGGTGTTAGCTGGTATTGCTGCTGGAGCTGTCTTGAAAACTCATGTGAGGTGTGTGGTTGTTTTGTTTTTTCCCCCTCTCCCTTAGGTACGTGTTTGAGCCAAGACGGCTGAGTAGAAAGCCATGGTGGAAACCATCTTGGCACCTTGGACAATTGTCTTGGTCATCTTTGCCACAGTGTTCGTGATGAGCTTTCTGATGTTCCTCCCTCCAGCTGTCGTGTTGATCTGCAGGAGGAAGACCTTGTCGCAGATCTCTTTGGAGGGAGCCGTTTAGCCGGCCTTGTTGAAGATGACTGCGTGAGCTTGGGGACTTGACGATGCTTGAGAAGCGCCATCGTAAATGTGGAGCAGGCTTTGCCTCCTCTGATATATGCAAAACGACGGATGCTGATATTCAGGATCCTGGATATAAAACAACATCTGAGACTTTTGATGCCCAATTAACTATCCTCTCTGTTTTGTTCCATTTTCTCTTTGAGAATATCAGTGGATGAAAAGATACAGAGGGAAAGATAGGCATATGGTCCCTGTTAACTCTGCACATATAATGCCTTTATTGCTCGTGGTACTTTGCTTGCAAACAGTATTGAAAAAGAGAATTGTTACATTTAACTTATTAATGGTGGCGAGGCACTATACTGAAATCAGATATTCATAGTTCTTGTATTCATGTCGTACAAATGTGCATTTGGAATATGAGTCGATGTTTGACAGTTCAATGAAGCCAATGGCCAATCTTATTTTCTTAATTATTTATTCAATATTTGCCAGTTTCTAGTTTTGTTACGTTTTCTAACTTTGAATGTCAGTCTTCTGTGATACTCTTACAGAATGCAGCATAGATTTTCACTTCCCAGAAAATGAAACCAGGTGTTCTCCCGCAGTTAATCTCCATTCTGACACCACATAGGATTCAAAGAGAGACATGGGACATCGTGTTGGGACAGGCAAAACTTCATTTCCCTACTTGCAACTTCTAACCCTCTTTCACACCGCCACCTACTGGTCCTTGTGCATATGCAACTAACATCACACTGTTAACTTCAATTTGGAAAGCAGGTGAATGGAAAGCATTAATGTTGATTTTGCAGGGGTCGCTTTCACAAGACGGCTCTAGTCAGCTGCCTGTCCCCTCTTGCTACTGCGGTGTGTACGTGTTCGTATTAGCTCAAATTTGACAGGAAATTACATATAAAAATGGAGAGAGAAAATGTGTATCGAGGAATATTGCATACAAAAATGTGTCTGGGGAAAATGCATGCTGAAGCGCTGACCAATTTTTGTGAGGACTTTTTTAAAAAAAATGCAAACTGATGAATGATTGTGAACGGAGCTTAAACAGGTAAACTGAGAAACCAAAACTGACAGAACACCAAATAACTGAGTGGCAGGTTCTGTGGCTGTATTTGCTCAGCCTCCACTATTTCAATGCTGTGAAAGAAATATAATTGATTTTATCAGCATCTGCGTGATATAAGCTAACAGAAGCGTAAAGCACACAGTTGGCCTTCTACCCGACGTGTGGTCTGGCAAACAGTGTATTTAACTAGGTATACGCTCCAGAAAGACTTCAGAAAGGAAAGACTGGTGATGCAAACAAATAGGGTATAGAATTTGTTTTTTAAAGAAAGGTTTGGCCACATTGCTGCTGGCGCAATGTGTCAGGCTGACAGTTGAGCATCCTACCCAAAATGCCTTTATTTACTCTGGAAGCTGCAAGGCTGGGAAGGTTCTCAAGCCTTAGCCAGATCTGAGCTGCAAAACTTGATTGACAGTTGCAACCCCTTATCCAGCGCTTGTATTCCTGCCTTATTCGGTTCAGGAGGAGGGAAGTTTGTGTTCCCCCGCTTGCAGGCTTCGCAAGGGGATCTGGTCAACCCCCATGAGAATCTGATGCTGGACTAGATGGGCCACTGGTTTGATCCAGCAGATCTCTCCTTATGTTCATTTTGACATAGCATGCGTTCCTATTTGTTGAGCACATCACAGGTGCCGCAATGGGGGGGGGGCTGGTGGGAAAAGGAGCGGTCCTCCTGAACAGAGAAGAAAATTGAAGGAAAAATGAAGCAGACTGTGTGAATCTAAGGAAGATTAGTGAACAGAAACAGGGCTGGTGGGTAACTTTTTTATTTGGAGAAGGGAAAACAGGGGGCAATTAAGGATTAATTTTTGGAGAGAGAAATCCTTTGGAAGGGTGCAGATAGAAAATAAGGGTTGAAAATATAGATTTCTGGGGTCTGGTTTGAAACTTAATGTTGTAGGACTGAATGGAATTTGGATGCTTTGGGGGGAAATTAACTGAAAGAGGAATTATGGAGGGACCTAACATTGCACCTGTTTTTTTGATCCAGTTTGTGGTCTCTGGTAAGCTGGCAATTTGTCATTTGCAAAACGGATGTTACAGTGCAGTAACAAATACTAGGGAGAAAGAAGTGGCCTGGGTTTAGGGGCTCAGGCCCCATCCATCCTTTGTATTTACCTTTGGGCAAGTCACTTGTCTCTCAGAGCATTTGGTTTCCAACTGTGCTCAACCAAGTGCCTCTGCAAAGCTTCAAAGTAGGGCACGAGATCAACAGATTCCTTGTTTGTCCCCATCAACCAGCATTCAAAGATATACTGCCTTTGTCCATAGGTGTCCTATTTAGCTCTCATGGCTGGTAGCAGGGACTTCTATGAATGGAGTATGAGCAGAACGGGTAGAAGCTTTGGGTGGGGAGAACCAAAAGAATATATGTAGAGGAGTTAAGAGGACTTTTATTCTTCTCCCCCTTTTTGAAAGGCACAAGCTCCCTCTGCAGTTTGCAAAGGGAAATGACTATACTTTCTTAAAACAAGGTGATAATTTCTTAAACCAAGCAGTGATGTTAGCAAGATTCTGCCTAAACGTTTGCAGTGTTTTTTGAGTTGCTGAGCTTTGGCAGAATCAAGATACTTCACAGTTCTGGAAAGTGGCTATTTGATATTTCCTCGCGAGTTCTTTCTCTTACCACCCCCTTCCTCGGTCCCCTTGCATTCAGCACATTGCATAAAACACAGAAGAGGCATTAAGTACAAACAATTCTGCAAATTCAACATTTGTTTTGCTTTCTCCCCGAGTTCAGTCCTCGTGGGTATAGGGAAGATTATATTTGGATCAGCAAGTGGCTGGAAAGGAAGTATGCGAAATGAAAGAAAAATGTGTCTTAAATGCGTTGGCATGTATGCAAGCACTAGCCTCCTAGAATGAATCTTGAGGACCGTATCCACACTGCAGGTCTGCAATGCAATACAAGGCCTATCTACTCAGAAGCAAACCCTGCTGAAAACAATGGTGTATACTGTGAGTAGGGTTGTAGTCCCATGAATGTTTACTCAAAAGTCCCACCGTGTTTGGGGAGGTTGCTCCCAGGTATGTGGGCTGAGGATAGCAGTCTTAAGACTGTCTTCTAGTGAACCGGGAAAATGGCTTGTGGATGGGAAGAAGGGACTAGGGATTTGCAATGGAGTATTTCCAGGACGTGGGTGGTGCTGTGGGTTAAACCACAGAGCCTAGGACTTGCCGATCAGAAGGTCGGCGGTTCGAATCCCCGCAACGGGGTGAGCTCCCTTTGCTCGGTCCCTGCTTCTGCCAACCTAGCAGTTCGAAAGTGCGTCCAAGTGCATGTAGATAAATAGGTATCGCTCCAGCGGGAAGGTAAATGGCGTTTCCATGCGCTGCTCTGGTTCGCCAGAAGCAGCTTAGTCATGCTGGCCACATGACCCGGAAGCTGTACACCAGCTCCCTCGGCCAATAAAGCGAGATGAACGCTGCAACCCCAGAGTCGGCCACAACTGGACCTAATGGTCAGGGGTCCCTTTACCTTGCTATTCCCAGTACTGAGCTAAGTGAACCAAACACCTGACTGTAAGGGCGGCTTCCTAGGTTCAACTAAACTACAATTCTTTGTGGAGACATGCAATGATGGCTAAAGGAGCACAGAACCGAGGTGTGGAGAGTTGGTTGGGCCAAAACTGCTTTTGTTTGTATAATTGCCATGGCAGCTTCCTCAACTCCCACCTCCAAGAAGCCTTGCTGAGGGTGCCAACAATTTTGCTTAAGAGATTGCTTGCTCCTTTGTGGTCTAAAATACATTTCCCCCAGAAGAGATCACAATGAAACCAATTTCAAGCTGTAGCCTGAAGGTGCGCTTTCCTCTTTCTCTGTTGACAAGAGGGTTGCCCTGTGGGGCCCGAATAATAAGCTTTCCAAAATCTTGTTGCTTTTCCTTCTTCTAGGAAAGAATAGCAATTTCTGCCAGTTGAGGTGTGTGAAAAATAGTGAGGCGCATGGTGATAATTTTACCTCAGCTGGAAAACCTCTATCTTTTCTTTAAAAGCAGCATTCTACTTAAGGCTCATTCTTCTGCTATTGCTGACAGACTAAAGAATCCACCTTTTGCAAAACCTGCTGCCTTGTTGTCATTTTAAGCTGCTGGTGTTTCTTAACATTGCCAATTATGAAGAGGAAACAATCCACCATTGAACTGGGTTGTTCTGGAGAATGTGATGCATCTAATATGGGTTACAATGCCATCTAGTGGGTGTCTCAACCATTGCCTCCACACTGGGGTTGCAGTTTCTCCTCAGAACTTCTCAAAACACTTTGAAAAAATTAGGATTAAGTCCGTTTGCCTGTTTCGTATCCAAACTATGATGACCCAATGCCTCTTATTGAGCTCAAATGTTCTTCAAGCCTACAGTGGCAAGGGGCAGAACGCTTTAATGCCTTTCATTTTGACATACAAATTGTTGCGGCTATTGCTTGGGAGAGGGAAAGTGTATATATTGGGGGGAAGAACAACTCAAATTGGATGTAAAGAGAGGCCTGTACAAAGGCACAGATAGGATATCAAGTTTTTCCAATGTTGACAAAAACAGCATTTCTAGAAAACTGTGCACATGAGGATGCTGAGATCGGGTTAAGTGCCAGCCATTAATTATTATTAAATTACAGTTATAATTAATTTCATACAGCACCATCAGTGTACATGATGCTTTGCACAGTGAAATACTGAGATTAAGATCCTGAACTGCTGATGCATGAGAAGTGCCAGATCCCATTCCAGAGAGGGCTGCTGTTCCGTCAAGAATCTGGACAGAAGGCTATTCTAGTACAATTGGATAACGCTGAGATGCGGGGGGGACTGCACTTCTGACCCTCCTTATTTCAATGGCACCATGAAAGGCAAAACTATGGGCATCCAGCCTGGATGATTGGTTTGTATCAATGCTAAATTCAGCGCCACCACTTGCCCACCCACCTCACTCGATACGTAGCTTTCTAAAACCCAAAGCATTCTTGCTTATCTGTTGCACTTCCTCAACTGAGGTCTTACTCCATCTTCCATTCAGTGCTAGACATTTTCCTGCCTGAAGAGGATCCCAAATCTATACTGCCTGGCCAACGACTCTTGTCTTCATTTACACCTTTCCACACAGTGAAGGATGACACTTCCCCATCGAAACACGGGGCCGGCCCTGTTCCCCTTCCTTTTTGGTCTAGGGTACTCTCTTGCTGCTAAAGGCTTGCTTTCATCCTCATAACACCCTTCTAGCAGTTGGAGGGTTTTTGAAAAAGACTTGCTGACCTAGTATTCCTTATTTTGGTCAGCTATCTCCCATCTGGAACTCCTTCCCGCTTGGCTTTTGCATCCCATCTTAGCCGAATATTCCTCCCCTGACCTGCTAAAGCATTCCCTGAAATCACAGCAGCTCAGTCAATGGGATAAGGGGTGGGGCTTGAAAGCAACCGTCTAACTTTTTGTATATAAAACAGCCCTGCCTAGAATGGGCTGAGGCAACTTTACCAATATGTAAGCTCATAGATAAACAGCATTAGCCATGTACCCATCTAAAATGTTTTGTCACGAGGCTGTTATAAAAGAGAAAAGAGTTTCCTTTTTTAAAAACGAAAAAGAAGAAGAAAGAGAATAGCAGATAGATGAAAGAAAAGCTGACAGAACCCTTTTGGGTAATATGTGTCGAATATAGGCCCCAAAATCCTCTTCCACACCAAGAGTCCAGGGAATATTTGCAGTACCAAATATTTGCAGAAAGGAAATTAGACCCCATAATTTCTAATTGTCCAGTTGTAGTAAGGAAACTTATGGAACCTGAGGGAATCTTTTCTTCCCATTTGAACAGAAGAACGGAGAGAAGTTGGGCTGAAGGCTAGCATTCCATCGTTTTGATTGTGGGTCGAAGTCCTATGTTGCGCATTTTCTAAGTGGAACGAAACAAAAATAGCAGCAATAGGAAACATCTTTTGTATGTGCGTGTGGTGAGATGTCGAGAGTACAAACAGCGTCGATTTCCATGAAAACAACTTTTTTCTATTTTCGAGGATGGTCAGTGGAAGCACCTGTCATAATAGAGTCCTCTCCCCTTAAGCTCAGGGGTCGGGACCGTGATTGTTAAAAGGCCAGTTTCTTAGGTACTTCCCAAGAAAATTCACTTCTCCCAAAGTGGCCGTAACAGGCGGTCCTCTGATAGATGGGCTTCTTCAAATCCAGATCCCTGGTTTATTCAAAGAGAGAAAGAAGAAGTCATTAAGTACAGCTGGATAATGGGCGCGCTCATTTTCCCCACATGGAACAGCGGCTGCCCAAAATACCAGAGACGTGTAATAGGTAATAGCAGCTGCAAAGAACAGCTGTTTTAAAAGCCTGGGATGCCTATTTAGTGAGCTACTGGCCACATATGTGTTGGGCAGAGCAGCTGCCATGGATATGGCGAGAATGTGTGTGTGCCCGTTCACACACACACACACACACACACACACAGTTCCCCCCTTTCTCTCTGGTTACATTAGCATCTGTTTACTTTCTGTGATGTATCCTAGAAACACCTAGTGTCATTCACTTCATGGCCCATTCTGGCTTTTTTGAAGGAACTGGGCCTCTTTAAAGAGGAGCCGTAGCTGACAGGAGCGGGCCAGCAGCAAGTCACACAAAATGGAGTTAAGTCTAGAAAAACCAGGATCCACACAGGAGTGTTCAGGCCTAATGAGCACAGCAACTCATCTCTGGTAAGTCTCGCCCCTGTGAAGCAGCTGCTGAGACTGAAGATCCCTGCCTTCCCACACCTGCCTTAAGTTCTTTCCCCCAAGCAATCTGAGACTGCGCTGGCATGCCTGCCTTGGCTCCTCCCACTTCACACCCTTCCTGGTCCTGGGAGACCAGCAGGGAAGGGAGCTTGTCACAGCAGGAGGGGGAGACAGCCATGCCTCTTCACCAGCCAGACTCAGCGCACTAAGCCCTGTTACCTCTTCAGTTTCTGACACCTCCTCCTCCTCCTCCTCCCAGTCTTCTCCCTCTGACCACCCATCACCAATCCCTGGACTCTGAGCCTTCTTCTCTTGAGGGCTCCGCAGATGGTGCCTACCTTCACTCCTCTACATCCAGCCACTCTATGACAGTAGCCGAGTGGTAGACAACATACCTCATGTTCAATCCCCTGCATCTCCATCTAGGGATGAAAAGGACTCCTGCCCAAAGCACCTGAAAGCCCTGCCAGTCAGCAATGGCAATACTGGGATTCTCTAACATATGAAGCCAGGTCTCCCTTCCCTAGCTGGAAGAACTGTACAACCCGCAGCAGACCTTTCAGAGAAGGAAGAGCCTAGAGCAGTGCTTCCCAAACTTGGGTCTCCAGCTTTTGGACTACAACTCCCATCATCCCTAGCTAGCAGGACCAGTGGTCAGGGATGATGGGAATTGTAGTCCAAAAGCAGCTGGAGACCCAAATTTGGGAAACACTTAAATTTAGGAATCTAAGGTCCCATTTGCATCATACATTTAAAGCAGGTCTCATACCACTTTAAACAGCCACGGCTTCCCCCAAGGAATCTTGGGAACTGTAGTTTGTTAAGGGTGCTCTGAGTTGTAAGGAGACCCCTGTTCTCCTCCCAGAACTATAGTTCATCCTGTGAACTGCCCTGAGATCTTGTGATGATGGCCGTATATAAACAAAATTAAAAATTCTCAGCGTGGTTTGACAGTCAAGCCTTGTTCCCAGGGAACTCTGGGAATTGTAGCGCTGCAAGTAACAACTCTCAGCATCCTTAGCAAACTACAGTTACCAAGGTGCTTTGGAGAAGCCATGACTGCTTAAAATGTTATGATACTGCCTTGGACTGCATAACTCGTTTGTTGCCTTGCTGCTGTTCTTTGGGTGTGCAACTCTGAGCCCATTAAGAACTGCAGCTGAACCCTCATAAATAAGGAGAACTAGATCTCTACTGGAATGTTGCACCATCCTGGAACAGGATTTAGTTGGAAGAAACCAGAGTGGAGAAAGCCGATACACCTATGAAAGTGCATTTGCTATTTTGCTTTCTCAGCATTTGAAATTCAGTAGTCAATACTTCTGGTTGCGAGGGCGCTGCAGTAAATTTGTTCCTTCGACAGGGAAAGCCCCTTGTAAAAGTGCTTACTTCACGATAGCGCCTGGCCGGAGGTCGAAATTCTGGTGTACGATGTTTAGCAGCTCTTGTTCGGGCTTTGTGGAGGTACCATACGTGAACAGCGAGATGGAGAGTGGCTCAGCCACGCCAATGGCGTAGGCAACCTATAGATGAAAAGAAACAACAATTAGACCTCTCTGTGTGTATGTGGCAATTGATTGCTGAAGCAATGGGCGAAGACTTGCTTGAAGAAATCCATTCTTGCGAAGGCACAACAACATTTGGTGGTGACAGACTTATGCATATAAAACATAAAACTGCATCAGTTGTGTAGAGCAGTATTTTCCAGCTGTTGGGCCCCAGCTGTTGATGGGCTACAACCTCCATCATCCCAGACCACCGGTCCTGCTAGCTAGGAATAATGAGAGCTGTAGTAAAACAACAACAGCCAAGGAGCCACGTTTGAGAAACACTGGTGTGCAGGGCGCATGCGTCTGGTTTTAAAAGCTGAAGCAAAGCAGGGCCTCCAGTGGTGCTGTCACAGACGGGCTTTGGTGGAGAAATGCAGGAGGACCGCAAGACCACACTGTAGAGCAGTGAACCACACTACACATTGCCATCTGATGAGTGGATTGCCTATGAGAGCGTTAAGCCCAGAGCAAGCCCACCCTAAGGGCACTGGAAGAAAGGCTACAAGTCAACAGCAGAGCTTCTGCTAAACAGGCAGAGGCTCCTGGGTTTAATCACCAGCATCTCTAGGTAGGGCTGGGAGAGATTCCTACCTAAAATTCCCGGAGAGTCACTGCCAGTCAGTGTAGATGCTACTAAGCTAGACAGACTAATTGCTTGACTTGGTGTAAGGCAACTTCCCACGTTCCATTAAGTCCAGACTCTAAATGGTAGTTCTCCAACCTGGGTCCCCAGCTATTGTTGGACTACAACTCCCATCATCCCTGAGCACCGGTCCTGCTACCTAGGGATGATGGGAATTGTAGTCCAGCAACAGCTGGAGACCCAAATTGGAGGGGAGCTGAACCTCGAGAATGCAGTACTGAACTTCCCTATAGAATTGTTTCAAAGACTGCTAAGATAACTGTTACATTCTCTGTGCTTAAAAGAATTCAGGTAAGTAGAGGGCTAGAGGGGCTACCGACCTGCCTCTGTATACAGCCACTTCTTATATACTGAACCTATCAGATACAACTGCCTCAATGATATCCTTAATATAGCAGTTCCCCACAGGAAGCCACGTCTCTCAAGCAGGAAGTAGCTGTTGCAGGGCTACAACTACCCCCAGAAACAGCAGCCACACACTTTGCTTCCGCTCTCTGCCTGGTAACCTTTCGCCGTGATACAGTGCAGTTTGTACTTTAGACTCTGCAGCAGGAGGAATGGAGGAGGAGGAGGAGGAGGAGAAGAAGGAGGAGGAGGAAATGTGGGCTTGATGGCTTCAGCAGCAGGCAGCCACGAATGTGCCACAACGCTTCATTTCTGCTGACGGCTGCTAGGTGAGAAAAGGGCGGAAGAGGACAAAACCAGAACTTACCTGGACCAAGACACGGCGGCAAAGCCCAGCTTTCACCAAGGACTTGGCAACCCACCGGGCTGCGTATGCTGCTGACCGATCCACCTTTGTGTAGTCTTTGCCCGAAAAAGCCCCACCCCCATGGGCTCCCCATCCGCCGTAAGTATCCACAATGATCTTCCGTCCAGTAACTCCAGCGTCCCCCTGCAATATTGCAATGGCAAGCGTCACTTTTAAATCTTAATGAGATGGAAAAGCGGCAAATGCCACAAAATGGAAAACAACAACAACAACCTATCAAGAGGTCTCGGAAGAAGTTGTCCCAGAAAACTGCCACATATTTCCTCTCTTTCCTCTGTGTTTCTCAAACTCGGGTCCTCAGCTGTTGTTGGACAACAATTCCCATCATCCCTGACCACTGGTCCTGCTAGCTAGGGATGATGGGGTTGTAGTTCAACAACAGCAGGGGAACCCAAGTTTGAGAAACACTTCATCTTAGGACTTAAGATCCTGCCTACTACCGTGAACTATGTGTAAAGGTAAAGGGACCCGTGACCATTAGGTCCAAGCATGACAGACTCTGGGGTTGCGGCACTCTTCTCACTTTACTGGCCGAGGGAGTCGGCATACAGATTCCGGGGCATGATGTGGCCAGCATGACTAAGCCACTTCTGGTGAAACAGAGCAGCGCACGGAAACGCTGTTTACCTTCCCGCCGGAGAGGTACCTATTTATCTACTTGCACTTTGACGTGCTTTCGAACTGCTAGGTTGGCAGGAGGAACTATGTGTAGCCCTAAGTAAATATACGTGAAAATAAATGATATAAAATAATTGCAAGTTTACACTGTATATGTATCCTTAAAAGCACCCTCAGAATTCTCTGCAACACACAAGGGTACCCTGGCAGACATGCACGTTTTTCTCAACGGCTAAGACAATGTGAAACGGTACCCTGAAATTAGAAAGCTTGAAAACCACTGTGATGGAGGGAAATGTTTATTTGTTTTCTTTGGGGCATGTACCTTTTGAGGGTATGCCTCCAGAGTTGATTTGGGGGGGCGGGAAGTACCAGTCATAACATAAATATGCATTTCAGGAGAACCTAAGAGAAGCGATAATAGATTTCCTCATGTCTACCCACATATCAGTGAACACATACTTACCTGAGGTCCTCCAATAACAAACCGGCCACTAGGCTGAAGATGGTAGACCGTATTGTCATCTAAATATCTGAGTGGAACCACAGCTTTGATGACATGCTCCTGGAGGGCCTTGCGCATGGCATCCAGAGAGATGGTCTCGTCGTGCTGCACTGAGATGACAATAGTATGGACACGCACTGGGATGACGACGCCATCTTTCTGGACGTACTGAACTGTGATCTGGGAGCGAAGGAAGCAATTGTGAACTGTAGGGTGGCGGCGGGAGAAATAGCACACCCCAAAACTGGCAAACTGACCCCAAAACAACAACTGTGCCCCCATTTGGGGCTTGGCCCAACTCTGAATGGCTTCCCTACAAAAAAAAAATGGACAACTCTGCTTGCACCAAGGGATCTCTGCCCATTGGGGGGCCACATCCTCTTCCCACGGCAGCACCCCCTTGGCCCAGCCCATACCATTCAAGAGGGTCCCCAAGTCCTCCAGAGAGGCTTTTAGAGAAGTCTGCTCGATAAAGGAGGGAACTTCATTCCATTTACAGATCTCGCGTTCCTCCAACCCATGGTTCTCACAGAAGAGCAAGAATCACGTCCAAAAACATAACATGCGCAGGCCTCCCGACGCCAAAGAATGGTCAAATGGATAGGCCCTAGTTATGAGCAGAAGAGAAATAATCTGGGCTAAACCCATGGAAGTACCTGGGTTTTGGAGTCCGGCCTAAGCCAAGGGAGGACCCCGTTGCGCCTCAGCTCGGCCATTTTGGCATTCAGTTTGTGAGCGAGCATGATGGTCAGGGGCATACATTCTTCTGTTTCGTCGGTGGCATAGCCAAACATCAGGCCCTGCAGTGGGAAAGGAGCAATTATTTTCCATTAGCAAAAAGAAGACAACAACAACTACTACTTTTCATGTATTAGCATCCTTAGAATTCGCTTCACAAGATTATTTCTCCTTTTTCATTCTAGAATCAGGTTCCTCTTTCCTCCTTGATACAGCTCCTCCCTTTAGTGTTTCATTTTTATAAATGCTATTTTGTATTCCCTCAAGTGGTAGGGAGTCCCGAGGAAGCATTTTACATGTTCCCTTTCATAATCCTGGTGACTGAATCCTGAAATGCAAGGTGCAAATCAACCCCCAGCTGCTTACTGGCACGTTTCACCAAGATGAATACTTCTGGCGGATATAAAGATGGAATATTTTTTTAATGTTCTCGCAATGATTACCTGGTCCCCAGCGCCAACCTCTTCTTCCGACCTGTGCAGATGCACGCCCTGGGCAATATCGGGCGACTGTTGCTCCAATGCAACAAGAACGTTACAAGTCTTGTAGTCAAAGCCTGCGGAGGAGAAATGTTTTTACTAGGTTGCAAACATCCTTCCCCAGAAGGGATGACAGGTTCTAGTTCTACGGAGGGTGTGGCCTTCCAGGAAGGGAAGACTAAAGAATTCTCAGAAGGAGCAGGGTTAAAAATGGTGGTATTTCATTCCATTTTTTAAAAAAAGTTTTTATTGGTTTTACAAATAAAGGTAAAGGTACCCCTGCCCGTACGGGCCAGTCTTGACAGACTCTAGGGTTGTGCGCTCATCTCACTCTAGAGGCCGGGGGCCAGCGCTGTCCGAAGACACTTCCGGGTCACGTGGCCAGCGTGACAAAGCTGCATCTGGCAAGCCAGCGCAGCACACGGAACGCCGTTTACCTTCCCGCCAGTAAGCGGTCCCTATTTATCTACTTGCACCCGGGGGTGCTTTCGAACTGCTAGGTTGGCAGGCGCTGGGACCGAGCGACGGGAGCGCACCCCGCCGCGGGGATTCGAACCGCCGACCTTTCGATCGGCAAGCCCTAGGCGCCGAGGCTTTTACCCACAGCGCCACCATACAAAGTACAAATAAACAAAGAATAAGAAAAAATATCTCCAAATCTCAGGACTTCCCCCCATCCTCTTCATGGGGTCTCATTTCAAATATCTACTACTGCATATTCATCCATAATCCATTTTTTATATCGAACCATATTATCCATGGTAATTTTTACACTACAAGTGAAATCAAAACCCTGCTTCTGTTTCCATCTCCTTACAGTGGTCTCCTAAATAACAAATTTCATGGGACCTCCACAATTGCTCTCCTGACTTTAAACAAAAAGCAAAAGAACCGCACCCCAAAATTCAGCCTTGGGGAACTGCCAACTCATTAAGAGCAGTAGAAGTTGTGGCGGTGGCGCTTAACACCGACCAATGTAGGGTGCTGTCTTGGTGCCCTGTTCATTTCAGATTTACATTGTTTCATCTTTGCTTTCTTTGCATGCGTTAATTGACTGCACTGCATTCTGATGCACTGGGAACAAGCCATGGGCAAAATGCTAAATGTGTGGTTGGCACCAAAAATGCCAACTGTGCATTTATTTCTCCCCTCCATAATAACTTTTAAGTGTCCACACTTCGCACATGGGAACTCACTTCCAAGTGAACTACGGCAATTCTCCACATCAGCTATATTTAGGCAACAGGTAAAAAATGAGAATAATATTACCAGCTGCCACCAGCTAGCACACCTCCTGATGAATTGCACCGCATGAGCTGATGTAAAAATATAATCTTGGCCTCAGTAAAAAGTCTTAGTCTGTTTAAGGCCTGACAGCTTTGTGGGCTCAAGAAGTCAAGTATGCCATGAATAGCAGGAATGCTACAAAGTGGCCCAGTGCAAAGGACACCCACGACTTCAACCCTGAGATAACCTTTAACCTCCCAGTAAATAGTTTTTCCTGTTCCTTATTAAAGGAGCTGGGAACTTGTCTCCTGGTGGCAGCTAAGCAATCCACAGCACCAGTTGCATCAGGTTCTTCCTTTTCTTGGGTGAGCAGGCAAGCAGAGAGGGACTAGTTCTGCAGCTTTTTGGCCAAGCAGTGACCTAGCATCATTCCATTGTTTTATCACCAACCTTTAGCTGAATCATCATAGCCTATGTTCATAATTGTGTCTCGGACGATCTGCTGGTAATCCACCACCGCTCTGGATGTGATCTCCCCGCAGAGCAGCACCATCCCTGTTTTGCACACACTCTCTGTGGGGGAAGGGAAAACAAGGGGGAAACTCTATTAGGTTGGCTCGAATATTCATTTACAGTAAGCATGTTATTTGCTCTTGGGTACCTATCACTATCTAGCGTGTATATACAGTGGTACCTTGGTTCACGAACACCTTGAAACTCGAAAATTTTGGCTCCCAAACGCCGCAAACCCAGAAGTGAGTGTTCCGGTTTCCAAACATTTTCGGGAAGCCAAACGTCCAATGCGGCTTCTGATTGAGGGCAGGAAGCTCCTGCAGCCAATCAGAAGCCATACCTTGGTTTTCCAACATTTTCAGAAGTCGAACGACTTCTGGAACGGATTCCGTTCGAGAACCAAGGTACGGCTGTATACACACTGAGAATAACTCACTTCCCATTTTGTGCCTGCTCATCATACTGCAGTGACTTGCCCCTCTCATGAGATTGTTTCAGGGACTGAAGGCAGATAGGTATACTGTGGTACCTCGGTTTTTGAGCATCTCAGAAGCCAAACATTTTGGTTTTTGGATGCCGAAAACCCAGAAGCAAGTGCTTTCATTTTCAAACGCGCCTCGGAAGTCAAACAGCTTCCGCTGCGTGTTTTTCCATTTTCTCCATTGACTTTGCCAACCGCCCTTTGCGCCTCGGTTGTCAAACGTTTCGGAAGTCAAACGGTCTTCCGGAATGGATTGCATTCAACAACCAAGGTACCACTGTACAACTCATTCAATAGTAAGTAGACCAGTGTCAACCAGCAAAAAACAAAGCAACAGATATGCTCCCCAAGCTTTCTATCCACCCAAGCGGGTAGACAAAGCCTCTCAAGTGAGAACCTTATTGTTCATCATTCAGCCTTTATTGGCATAATTTAAACAACAAAAAACAAAGTGAGAACTTAAAGTCATAGGGGTAGAAATGAAAGCAAAACTGGGTGTGAGGAACCTCATTCCTCTGGCCCCACCCCCAAATGATTTCTTTGTAGAGATGTACTTTTATATGCATTTTTGCCAGTTCCTGGGTTCCATCTTTGTCACACTCTGGCGTGACCAAGGAATGGAATGCAGGGTATGGATTTTGCAGGCATCCCTTGAGTTCTGTTGCAAGAACAGGGAGACAGATACAATCTGGGAAACAGTTTGGAGGGGCTATGCAAAACTTTCCACCTGCTTTTGACACTTCTGCTAGTGGTCCTTGCAATATATGGGTTCCCCATGCCACCCACTACCTATCGCAATTATGTTTGGCTGGTAAGTGCAGAGCAGCCATCATTTCAGACACAGTCTCTTACCACAAGCAACCTTGGCGTTTGGATCTTGCTTCAGGTGGGCATCAAGCACGGCATCGCTGATCTGATCACATATCTTATCTGAAAGAGATCAGTTGGGCAACTGAGAGAAGAAACCAGAAACATGCGCTGCTTTCGACACATGGGATTATCAAGCGGAAAGTTTTGTTTAGATACTCTGCATTTTATAGCTCTATCATATGCATGCAGCCTGCCTCCACCTAAAAAAAATCAACAAATTGAATCCATTAAAAAGCCAAGCCGTGTGCTACAATTTGCCCCCCAAAAGCTACTAATCATATGTCTGTTATAGAGCATACAGAGATGGTGAACAACCCATTTCTCATTTTGCGTCTTTTCATAATATTGGGAAGAGCTACCCCAGTGGCGTAGCGTGGGGGGTGCAGGGGGGGCCGGCCGCACCGGGAGCAACATCTGGGGGGGGCACTCGCACTCGCAGCTCTCTGCCCCTACCTGGCTCACTCACTCAGAGTGAGAGTTAGGGGGCGCAAATTACTTGCCTTGCCCCGGGTGCTGACAACCCACGCTACGCCACTGAGCTACCCTGCCCATGAGATTGTCCCAGCTCTAAGGCTTTGAAGGAGCAAAGACAGATTGGAGTAGAATTCAGTTCCACCGGTGACCAGACCAGCATGGCCGAGACAAAAATGAAACAAGATACAGAGGGAATGTGCCTGCAAAGATCAGATACTGCTAAGGCCACAGCTGCCGGCAGAGCAAGTCTCAAATGAATTCCACCACCACCACCCCAGATTGAGATCCTCTAGTCCTCCCAATTCACAGTGGGAAGTCATCTGAAGTATGCAGGGGAAGAGTAAAGTGAGCAGGGATGGGAAACCTCTGGCCTTCCAGGTGTTGCTGGACTCAATCTCTCTGACCGTTGGGTCATGTTGCATGGGGCTGGTGGCAGTTGGAGTCCAAGAACATCTGGAGGGCCAGATTCCCCATTCTTGGGGCAGAGCTCACTTACCCTAAAGGACCTGTTTCTGAGGTTGCACCTCAGCCCAGCAAAGCAGAAGGAAATGTGGCTCGAGAAAGCCGGCCCCTTGCCTCACAGAAACAGAGGCCAACCGGTCTTCTGCTCCATCTCCCCGGACCCTAAATTGGAAGACATCCACTGTGGTGGTGGACAGCCAAGCTTGGCAAGTGGAGAATGTTACTTGCCCCAAAGTAGAAAGAAGCAGAAGTCCCAGCAAAGGAAGAATGGATACAAAAGCTTATGGAATATGCAGAAATGGTGAAAGTTACCGGAAGAATAAGAAATCAAGATAACAAACTTTTTATAAAAGAATGGAAATGGTTTATGGAATATTTGCAGAAAAATTGTAAACAGATAAGAACATGGGCAGGATTATTGCAATAACCTGCAGTTTTATATCTTTAAAGTAGATGAATAAATTAGCAATTAAATTAATCTGGAAATGCAGAAGATATTAAAAATAAATTTAAGGAACCGCAGAAAAATGGGGAAAGGAAGTCAAGCTTTAAAATGTAAAAATGATTGTAAAATTAGTGAAATGTATGAATATGAAAAGCATAGATAAAATAAAATAAACAAGAGAAGTGCCTCCTCTTTCTGCCCTGTTGCCAACCTGGGACACCAGATATTCATCAACATATTGTAGAAGGTGTTACTTGAGAGGGTTGGCCAATATTAACTGACTAGCAACTTCTCAGAATCCTGACTTCGTAGCTGGAAACAGGGAACACTTACTGCATGATACCCCAACTTGGATCACAGTACTAGCATGCTGCTTGATACTGGACTGATTAATTCCAAGCATGACAATATCTGATTTAACTTGGGCTAACTCAATGCTTCTTTAATATTTTTATTATTGTTGTTAATTAATTAAATTTCTATACTGCCCTTCATCTGAGGATCACAGGGTGGTTTACAATATAAAAACACAAGAATACAGTGGTACCTCGGTTTATAAACTTAATCCGTTCCTGAAGTCCGTTCTTATACTGAATCCATTCTTAAACAGAGGCATGCTTTCCCTAATGAGGCCTTTCGCCGCCGGTGCCCTTCCACCGTTCAGTTTCTGCTTGTAGACTGAGGTAAAGTTCACAAACCCGGGACACTACTTCTGGTTTTGCAGAGTTCATTAACTGAATAGTTCGTAAACAGGGCTGTTCGTAAACCGAGGTACCACTGTACATACTATTGTAACAAACAAAAACCATTCTCCTCGCACACACAGTTTAAAAGGCCATAAGGTAAAGGTAAAGGGACCCCTGACCATTAAGTCCAGTCACGAACCACTCTGGGGTTGCACGCTCATCTCGCTCTATAGTCTGAGGGAGCCGGAGTTTGTCCACAGACGGCTTCCAGGTCATGTGGCCAGCATGACTAAGCCACTTCTGGAAAACCAGAGCAGCGCATGGAAACGCCGTTTACCTTCCTGCCAGAGTGGTACCTATTTATCTACTTGCACTTTGACATGCTTTTGAACTGCCAGGTGGGCAGGAGCAGGGACTGAACAAAGGGAGCTCACTCCATCGTGGGGATTCGAACCGCCAACCTTCTGATCGGCAAGCCCTAGGCTTAGTGGTTTAGACCACAGCGCCACCTGCGTCCCTTCCTTAAAAGGCCATAGATTGTTCAATGAGGCAAAGGCCAGGGAAAAGAAGAATGTTTTTGCCTAACACTGAAAGATATGTAATGAAGGTGCCAGGTGAGCCTCTCAGGGGAGAGCATTCCAGAAGTGAGGAGCCACCACAGAAAAGGCCCATTCTCATGTTAGTGCCCTCCAGACCTCTCATGGAGAAGGCACATGAAGAAGGGCCTCAGAGGATGATTGCAGGGTCCGGGTTGGAAGAAATGACATGATCTACAACATGCACATCCAACTCATAAGAGATTGTGATCTGCTCACAGTATAAAAAAAACTGGCAGTGATCTACCCATTGTCATTGGAGGATGGACCAGAGTTGTTCAACTTTTTTTAGGGAGCCAGAGGATTGACCAGCAACGCCCCACAATCGACCCAGTGGGTCGTGATCAACCTGTTGGACATGCCTGATCTACAAAATCGACAGACCTGCTAAGGAGACCGGAGAGGAAGCTGGCTAGAAGGTAGGATGTAAACTTTCACTGGAGAAGAAGCCCTAGACTTGCCGGGGGGGGAACAGAAGCGGAATTTGATATTTTGATAACAGCAAATCCATGTGGATCAGAAAAAAGCCAGATTGGATCATGTTGAAAAGAGACACTCAGTAGTGTGTGGGCAAGCAGGCTGGCAGGCGAGCTGGCAGAGGGGTAGGTACAAGGATTCTCTGCCCCGTCAGTGGCATCAAAGTCCTTGGTGGTGCAGCTAAAACTCCTTGTGTGTGTTTCTCGGATCAGTTCTGTACACAAAGACAAAGGCTGCGATCTTAACCCTGCTTATCTGGGAGGAGCCCCAGTGAATTAAACAGGAGTTGTTTCTGAGCAGACGTGGTTTAGGACTGCACTTTCCATAGCCTTTCAGACATTTTGTGCCCATGTCTGGTCATCATCAGTGTGGCGAGGAGGCTTTTGTAATTCACGTGAGCCTTCTGGCCGGTCCAGCTAGTACTTTTTGCTGTTCAAGTATGCATGATGAAGTTCCCCTCCTGGTATGTGCCAGCCATGCTCCAATATCTAAGGAAAAGGCCCTACTGGCAGTGCATTTCCTTAACCAAAGTATGTGCCATGGCGACTTGAGGTGGGGCTTTCTCAATCATGGCTCCCTCCTGTTGGATATATGCTTATTGATGCTTGTTGGCATCATTTTTCGTCACCTATGGAAAAAACATCCGTTCCATTCAGCGCATGAGGGTTAACAAACACTGTGTATTGTTTTGGGATTATACGCCGTGCATATTATGTTTGTGGTTATTTTGTAGTTTTATTGCAGAAGTTTTTACTTTGTATTATTATCAATTGTCCCGTTCCCTGATAACTTTGGTTGAGGGACAGTTAATAATAATAATAATAATAATAATAATAATAATAATAATGTGAAGTGTTCAAAGCAAGCACTGCTTAAAGCTTGAACCCTTAGATGTTTCCCGCAACGGTAAATCTGAAATACCGGTACTTCTCCTTCCCCCTTTTCGTGCCAGTATCCTGACTGTCCTCACCCCAAAATAGTGGGGGACGACCCTATTTTAACCTAAAAGCCCTACAAGTAGATTAGGGAGAAAGTGACTTAGGTAGCAGAGGGCACCCAGTGTGCTTTGTGGCTAAAGACCACTTGGGATCCGGGAGAACTGTGATTAGACCTTCAGCCCTTTTACGTATTTCCCTGTTAAAACTTCTTGAATTCAGCAATGGACGGCTGACTAGGATAGGGGATATGGGGAGAGGAGTAAATTCCTTCCCCGGTTAAAAAACACTCCCCCTACAAGATGCTAGACTATATCCACATCCTCCTTCAATTCGCCAGCAGCTGCTTTTAATGTTAATTTTAAAAAGCCCAATTTGGCTCTGAACTCTACTTTCCTCGGCCCGAGTTCAACTAGGGTAGTCAGCTTACAAACTGGCCCTGTCAACTTTGCCTTTAACAGCAATGAGATCTGCATCAGCTAAAGAGGTGATCATGTTCAGCTCCATGCCATGAAGAAGTCCATGTGTGGGTTATGCCTAAGCTTTGCTAAAGGCACAGGAACAAACCAAGCTGGCTTTGCAGTTGTTCTTCCTGGCCAGTTGGCAACCTTACGTCTAAGTGACCTTCCATCACGTTGGCCCATTTAATCTAGAAGCGATTTGAGTGATGGCTTTATTTGGGTGGACGTGAACGCTCGGCCTTTCAACTTCTAAATGGGTCCATGGCGATAATGAACTTCCCAAAGCCACTTCCTCACAGGATTAATGATTAGCCAGTGTTTGTACGGTAGGCAGGGATTCTGGAATGGCTGCCAAGTGGGGTGGGGGAAGAGGAGGAGTGGTTAGAGGCCATCCTCTGATTGGCTGGGAGGGCAAGCCACCCCATCTCCAGGGATGGCCAAAAGAAACCAAACAAAACACAAAACACCCAGCTGATATCACCAAGGCTAATTGATAATGGACAGGGAGGGGTGCAATTTCAGAACCCTGCAGTGCCATACTAGCTGTATCTTGGGAACAGAGTTTAGGTGTGAAGAGAGAAGGTGATCAATAGCATGGAGAGGGGGAGACCGAGAGAACTTTTAGTTTTTGTGCTATTCTGTAATACTTAAGAACTGTGCCTTTTCAAAAGATCCATCTTTAATACTGGGCCCCCTTGACCCTCCCCCCTTAAAAGCAATTCTGAGATCCCCAACAGTAGACAAAATCATTGTGTTGAACTGTTCCATCCTTAAATCATGAGAAAGGGTCTTGTTCTTTGTTCTTCTCCTTACCCAACTCCTTCAGGACAAGGGACGCCACCTTCTCGGTGGTGGCCCCAGAGAATGGAAGTCCATCCCTATAGAAACCCACCTGGCATCTCTCTCCTTTGCCTACCATAGGGGAGGTCAGCAAAGACATTCTTATTCTAAGTGTGTGTTTGCGGCAACTGTTTTCAGATTCTGCCACTGTATTTCACACTGATCATTTTGGGGTTCATAACATTTGTCATGGCAACTATTCTACAGTTTCAGTTAAATGGACTGAAATGCATGGCATCTTGTTTTTGTTCTAGATTAGGAAAGGAAACTTGGAATATTTCGGATGAAATTCAAACAGACGTTAAACTCTGGAAGGAGGGGCAGCGTGTTTACATTGAAACATTAACAGCGCCCGATTTTATTTTTTTTATTTTTTATGTGACAACCTGATATTGTCAGAGCCAAGTGAGATGACACCGACTAGTCATTTGACCTAGCTGCCATGTTTGTCCAAACTCACTGTGTGCTTTTCTCTGATGTTGCGTCACTGGGACACATGCACTACACTGCTACAAAAAGGGCCTTCCAAGGTTGACACTGCACTTCTCAGAAATCTGTTGCAATAACTAAAACCCCAAACCTGGGTGATTATTTACCTCAAGGGACAGCTGTGAAATTTTGCGTAACGAAGCTGTACCTTGGCCCCAAGTGTGGGTAAAACATACTTACTTGCCTGGGGAAAGTGATATGTAAAGACTAGGCCACAATTTAGCAAGTAATTAATCAAGAGGATTTAATAGCACATTCCTAAGCATGTCTTCTCAGAAGTCCCAGAGTTCAGTTGGACTTAATCCCAGACATGCATTTAAGAACTCCAGTCTTAATTGTGGCTCACGCTATGCTGGGTTGCAGTTTGGTTCATCCAGTTTAGCTTTTTCGCTATAGAACATTGTTCCCCAATTGCACAGACGACCTAAATGTATTCCCCATCCCCACCAAAGGCATGTCTTCACTTCTAGGAACTTTCATCTGGTTTGCTTGCAGAATGGGTCAGTTTATATATCTGGAAGAAGCAAGTGGTAGACATTTTTCAGTCTTACCCAGGAGAAACTGGACTGTCCAGTGGGATGCCTGTCTTTGGTTTGCATCATTCACCTGGTCGCTCGCTATTAACCCTCCCCTCCCTTAAGGAAGGTGGATGACCACTAGAGGAAAAGTATACAATTGCACATTCCTTCTGTTGACTGCTGTTTGCTCATTTCTCGTTAAGGAAAATACTGTAGATTTTGCACAACTCTACTTGACTCGCACACACACCACGGATCAGTGACAGGAGGCCCCAGGGCCAAATCCTGCCCTCTGAGGTGTACAAGCTGGTCCAGATACAGGAGACATGTGTGACAGGTTAAAGGAGGGTAGTCATGGACCTTGCAAAACTGTGGCTATCCAGACACATAGACTGTACAGGGGAATTAGTGTATGTGGGGAACACCAGACAGATAACAAACTCTACTGTGTTATTTTGATTATATTGATGGAACTGTGGTTTGCGTCTTTTTATGCTTTGTTATTGTTGTGAGTCACACAGAGCTCAGCTTTGTTCTTGGCATTGTTGGGGAAAGCAGCATACAAATATCAAATAAACTTGTGTTACCCAGCTGTTGTTGGACTACAATCCCCATCATCCCCAACCACTGGTCCTGCTAGCTAGGGATGATGGGAGTTGTAGTCCAGCAACAGCTGAAGACCCAGGTTTGGGAAACCCTGTCCTAAACCTACTCTTGCAGCCAAATTACAGTATACCTTCTTTGGCTTTCTGGAGCATCAATGTTCTCCCTAGAGCATTACAGTCTTTCATGCACACATCACTCAGGATCTGAAATGGGGGTGTGACCAGAAGGCCAAATAATCCCATTGAACCCCAGTTATCAAAAGATCCACTGACAATCTTGGAAGCCTCCAAGAATCTAGGCAAAGCTTCTTCTTTTTTAAAAAACAACTCAGCCTAAACTGTAAACTTTAAATAATCCTGTTTATTTCAGTGGGAGAGAACTGGGCATATGTTTAACTTCCCTATCTAAACATGCTTTAATTTGAGAGTTCAAGGGTTGGACGTACCATTAAGCAGAGAAAGACAGCTTGGGGATTCTAGAGAGGGAACTGGATCTCAAAACAGACCAGTGCACTCTGGCAAAAACCTGGCCTTTCAAATAGAAGAATCAAGGTTGGTTCATACATTTCATAGTCATCACTTATTGACTTACATGTGTGAATGGACCTTCACAAATCTGAGACCACTGATACTACAGAAACCTTTGTCAAGTTTTCTAGTCAGTATGGGCAGCAGTCAGGGATGATAGGGAACTATAGTCTACCAAGAACTGAAGGGCTACAGGTTCCCCTCCCTCAACGTAAAAGTTCAAATGTCATTCTTAGTGTCTATAAATATAATGTAAGAAACAGGATCAGCCAGCGTCTTGGCATCACTGCCACTTAAGAAAAAAACTGATGGAAGCCTAAGGTGCTGGCAGCCCCATTAACTGGACAAAAAATGTCTCCTCGGTGTTGTGGAGTGCAGAATTCTCCCGCAGTCGCCAGAGGTTGTTACGTGCCAGATAAGAAGTTGGCACAAGATATCCAGTTAATGCATCAAGAGGGGGAGCAAACTCTGGTGCGACCTCTCCCCCATCCAACTGAATGCTAATAACTAAACGAGTTCTTCTGTTTTGTTTTAATTCCGCTGACTGTTACATAATCAGAAGGAAAGGCCTGAATCATGCTGAAAGATATACAGTGCCAAATACACATCTGAGTACCTCAAACAGCTCTAATATGCGCGCATGCATGCATGCACACATACACCGGCCTTGTCCGAAAGATCATTTATCTGTTTGCATCTGCTGCAAGTACGTCGCAAGTCTCAGACTTGTCAGATAAAACAAACTTGAGCTGGAATGTTGGCACAGATAGTGTCTATTACCTTTTCTTTTTTAAAAAAAGTTTCAATTTGCCTTGCTTTTACAATAATTAAGAAAGAGGTGTGAGGAACCGGTCGCTTTGTGTGTGGAGAGGAGGAGGCCGGATAATATGTCCTACTATCATGCCCAGCTGCTATGGGGAATGATTTACAGTTTAATGATATAGCAAGCATGTGGGAGAATTCCACAAGGTCCACTGAAATATCAGATTATTGCAGCCCCCAGCTAAAGAGACCAAGTTCTATCGGTGTAGGAACATACAGATCTATTTATTTTTAATAGTTACACAGAAGTTTTAACTGGGAGGGTGAATCACTTTGGCTTACGAGCTCTTCTGCATAACTCCAAAATATGTACACACGAACCAAGAGGAACAGGCCTAATAAAATAGACCATCTTAACAATTTTTAAAAAGTGTGTGCACACCCAACTCTTGTTCTCTGGGAGTCTCACTGCAACAGACGCAGACGTTCAGTATTTTAAATCCCATTGATTTCAAACTGGCTGCAGTCCTGTGTCCCTTTACTTGGAAGTAGGCTTTGCATCCTAGAAAACTGCACAGAATACACTGCGTGTCATTAACACCAGCGAGCCTTTAGAAGCATGTAACTTTGGCTGGATCGTGTCTATCAGTGCCAGATCTGGAGCTATCAAAGCTGTGGCATGGACATTCCTGATGGGATTGTTCTGAAAGGTGCACGGTCAAATCGCAATACAGAAAGAACTGCAGCGGCTAGCAGTGGTTTTCGAAGCTATGCCCCCTGGGGAATGAATCAGGGTCTGCGATGGCATCCCCGGAAAGCCTGCTTTTAGCTCTCACATGAGTCAACAGCAGGTGAAAAGAAGCCCAAAACATCGGCTGCGTGCACACCATCAATTTAAAGCACGTTTAAAGCACTTCCTCCGCCCCACAGAACGCTGGGAATAGTAGTTTGTTGCGGGTGCTAAGAACTGTAGCTCGGCGTGAACTACAGTTCCCAGATTTTGGGGGGTGAGGGGGACATTACGTTAAATGTGCTTTATAGACACACGCACGCGGTACGCCTCCCCGCCCCCGCGCGCTAAAAAATAATAATAATACTACAGGATCTCCTTGCAACCTTTCAAAAAAGAGCTGCAATCCCCTGCGCCAGGTCCTTACCTGGGTGTCCTTCCCCTACGGATTCCGATGTAAACATGAACGTCCCTTCGTCTTCATTCAGTGTGTGGTCGCACAGGCTATCCAGCGTCCCATTCATCATTTTTGCTCTCTTTTCTCCCTCCTTCCTGTTAACGCTTTCCTCTGCGTAGGGAAGAAGAAATCTGCTCGGAAAAGAGCAGCGCAAGAGATCTGACGTTGGCAACCTCTCCCTTGGAAAAAGGCAGCAAGGCTGCGCTTTATTTAAACCGGCGGCTTCGGATTACACCTCCCCGTGCGTAAAGCGCAGGCTCCCCGAGGGCGCGCCGGAGACGCACACGCGACGGAAACGGCGGGTCTCCCTCTGGCTAGAGCTGTCACTCCGCCCGCCTCCAATATATGGAAAAGCGAAAGTGCCTCGGCGATCATGTGAGGAGATCGGGAGAGCCCATTTCCTCGCAGGGGAGAGGGGGAAAGCGCGCTCCAAAAAGAGGGGGGAAAGTGTGCGCGCGCAGGGAAGATCTCTCGCACGGATTAGGAGAATGCCTTTGTCTGCGCCCCCCTGCGGATCTCAGCAGCTCCTGAAAGGGCTGCTCTTTCTTTCTCTCGCTCTCTTTCTCTCTCTCTCCCCCCCCCCCCCTCATTTTCTTTCGTGGGGAGGAATGCAGAGGAAAGTTTCCCGAAGTTTGCGCGCTTCGCGGTTGCGTAACAGAAATGGCAACGGTCGGGGAAACTGGCTTGGCTCTTTGCAGGAAGCGATGGGAGATGGATTGGTCTGAGATGATGCAATATTCGGAGCGGTTGTGCCCAGTTATGTAACTTTCCTTTCTCCCTCTTCGACGATTCCCCTTCTATCTGCTGAAACTATAATCTTCCGTCTCAGGGGCATTTTTACCCCAGTGGAAAGGAGGAGAAAGAGTGTTTTTTTTGTGTGTTTTTTCAAGACACCCTGAATTTTTGGGCAACTTCGCACTATAGTGTCACTATAGTGTGGTATTAGGGCCCCAAACCCAGGCAGCAGCTGGCACTGGACTGCGATGCTGGCATCAGGTCTTGTAATATGTGTGGATGAAAAAGAACTGAAACATTGCTCTGGAGCTGGTTCACAAGGACTGTCCTGTTCTCACTGTGTTCAGCCAGATAACTTAGGAGCTGGATATGAGCACAACAGCAATTTTTTCTCCAGCATCTAGTATCCAGAGGCACAAGGAGGCCAACTTGAATAAAATGTTGTTGAGGGGGGGGCAGGTAAGCCCCTCTCCACAAAATTGATCACAAGATATGGCAAACGTGCACCATTTGAATGGCAATACCCTTTGACTTGGTGGGGAGAGGCAACCCCCTCAAATGTTTCGGGGGGGGGGGGCAAAGGGACTTCAGCCCCCAGAAGTTGGCTGCTATGCAGAAGCATATTGCTTCTGATACTGGAGGTGACATAGCTGCCACTGATAGCTTTATCCTCCATGAATTTGTCTGATATCCTCCTTTATCAAGTTGGTGGCCATCAACAAATTCCATAGTTTAACTACCGGTATGCGCTTGTGAATAAGTACTTCCTTTTGTCTGTCACGAACCTTTCGCCATTCGTTGGGAGGCTTTGTGCTCTTGAATTAAAGAGAAAATACTTTCCACTATAGAAAAGTCATCTGCTATGCTTGTTCTCTGAATTTCAGTTGTGTAACCATGTTGCAACAAGGATAACAAGAGTGTTGCAGCACCTTGAAAGCTAACAAATGTTATGGCGTGGCACAATTCGCAGCCCTAGCTAGGAGAAAATGTCGTGGTAAAAAATGGGCCACATTTTTTAAAAATATTACAGGAGAACAGGTTTAAGTGTCCTTCCTCATATATCTCACAAATGAATATGTTTTGAGACCTTTTAGTACCTGGAGATGTATGATGGAATTTGCCTTGGGGTAGGAAAATGTCCCCTAACTGTACTTGAGTTAAAAGATTTGTTTTGTTTTTCAGTTTAGGAAGTCCACTGTTCTGCACCGAATACAACTTCTGAACATTTCCCCAAGCCAGCTCTATACAGGGTGCATTTCTGTACTCAAATCTGGAGGTGACTGAAGTGGCCAAAAACTATTTCTGAGATGAGGCTGTAGTTGATAAACCAGCTGTGTGTCTGAAATGCTTATGGTCCTGGGCACTTTCACATGACCTTCTTATTGAGTATTCCTTCTGACACAGTTGTGGGGAGGTTGAGTGAAGTTGCATCAAAGCAGCTTTTGAGTTCATTTCTCCATTACTTTCCTTATCACTAAAAGCCTAGTCTTTGGGGGAAGCAGGTTTGTTACGCAGGTGCTGATCAACTATAATTGTGTGATGTACATTTGCTAGTCTGTGATTGAATTCCACTCAAAAATAGCAACCGTTTGGAAGCACCTGCTACCCTTCTCCCCCTCCCCCCCAGGTTCTTCCTTCACATCTGCATGACTGGAGCAGCGTTGAGAGAAACTACAGAGTAAAAAATGCTCCTCTCCTACTGCCAGTAAATGCGACTCAGCCCTTAGGCCTGTACTGGAAGGAACGCACATGAATGCAGCCAGAATTAATTAAATGTGTGCATAATTGCCATTCTACTTTTTCAGGTTCTCCAGGTTTTCCCTCTGTCTTTGATCATTAAAGCAGATCTCACAGTTTCTGTGCCTTCTGCACTTTTCCCCCCGAAAGTGGGTAGATGTGAACTGACACTAGTAATTTTTGTGTGTGTGTGATAAGTATCTGGGAAATGTTACCATTCTTCTAAAAAGGACCTAGACCGTCTCTAAGAAATCTTTGCGGGTCAAGCCTTGGACTGCTCTGGAATGCAGTCAGACCAAACCTGTCAGGGAATCGTTGGGGGATAACAAGATCGGGGGGCTAACTAAGGGCCCATCTACATAGATTCACAAAATCCAGATTTTCAGTATTTTGTCATCTATAAGTCTATACTTGAACGCCTTGTATTTTGATTGTACCCTGAAAACCTGTTTGAATAATCCAGCATTTCTGGATCTCCTCTCCACGTTTCCAGAATCTGCAGTGACCACATGCTGGTTGGGTGGGTGGAGATGTGTACAGGGTATTCTGTTTTGCTGTTGATCCACCTGTAGTTTGGATGGGTCCCTCTAAATGCCGCTTGTTGGTAATGGTGGCTATCAAATGAGAGCCCTCTGAAGATGGGCAATTAACACAGATGGCTAGACCATGCTTGCTTAATGTAAGGTTACCAGATTTTTTTCAATGAATCTGGGGACACTTTTCAACTTCAGCCGGAATGCATGGATTTTGTTAGGGGCTGATTTGTAAATCTGGGGACTGTCCCCGGGAAACAAAGACGTCTGGTAACCTTAGCTTTAATAATAATAATAATAATAATAATAATAATAATAATAATTTATTATTTATACCCCGCCCATCTGGCTGGGCCTCCCCTGCCACTCTGGGCGGCTTCCAAAAGAATATTAAAATACTATAATACATCAAACATTAAAAGCTTCCCGAAACAGGGCTGCCTTCACATGTCTTCTAAAAGCCTGGTAGTTGTTGTTCTCTTTGACATCTGGTGGGAGGGCGTTCCACAGGGAGGGCGCCACTACCAAGAAGGCCCTCTGCCTGGTTCCCTGTAACTTGGCTTCTCGCAGTGAGGGAACCACCAGAAGGCCCTCGGTGCTGGACCTCAGTGTCCGGGTAGAACGATGGGGGTGGAGACGCTCCTTCAGATATACTGGACCAAGGCCGTTTAGGGCTTTAAAGGTCAGCACCAGCACTTTGAATTGTGCTCGGAAACGTACTGGGAGCCAATGTAGGTCTTTCAAGACCGGTGTAATGAGTATTGATGGCTGGTGGCTGACATTTATTTCTCATATTCCATCTGCTTGGGTCTGGTTAGGCTAAGGACAGCTTGGTTGTCCTGAAAGAGCTTGAAGACTTCACAGCTGGCAAAAAGCAGCTACCCCGGGAGGGTTTGGTTAATGCATGCTCATCCTGTTTAATGATTAGCAATGTGCCTGGTTGCTAGCCTATTCCTCTGTGCTCAACTTGTAAACAGACCTGTATTACAAAAGCACCAGGTGTCCATTGAATGACCATGCAAAAAGCTGACCCTGCAACTTCTGTTGAAACATTACCAAGTAAGATAGCATGGAAGATGCTGTTCTGACTATGGACACTTATCAAAGGCCACCTCCAGATTGTCAGAATTCTGCGGGAGGGATTCAGGTACCTACGCGAAATTTAGATTTGCATTAAAGCGCTCTGTTGCAGCAAATACGCTGCAATCAACCTCCCCATCAACAAATTGGAACAAATGTGCACTAAAAAAACAAAGTCTAACCTCCTGTGTCAGCTTTTTGCAAGCAAATCAGGATGAATGCTTGTTAAGCACTGGAGGAACCCCAAGCCCATGAAGGACCTCCAGAGATACTATGTATCCAACTCTGCTCTTTCGGGTGTATAAGAGAGCAGCTTATGATGCTATCATACAGAGCTGCATATCCATATGGGCCATTAACAGCAGCAGAATTGCAGTAACACACCTGAGAAGCATCTTAGTGTGACTTTCTCCTGATATACGGTACACATCTTTGTACAGTGGTACCTCGCAAGACGAATGCCTCGCAAGACAAAAAACTCGCTAGACGAAAGGTTTTTCCGTTTTCGATTTGCCTCGCAAGACGAATTTCCCCTATGGGCTTGCTTCGCAAGACGAAAACGTCTCGCGACTTTGTTTTCTTTGTCTAAAAACAAAGACATGTTTTGTTTATAAAGTTAATTTATTTTCCCTTCAATTTTTGAACTGCTCTTTACAGTATGTGTGACTTTAAAGAGCAGTTAATAAACTGTTGTTGTACCAAATTTGGCTTTGTTTGGACTTTTTTTGACCATAGGAACGCATTAATTGATTTTCAATGCATTCCTATGGGATTTCGTGCTTCGCAAGACGAAAAATTCGCTAGACGACAAAAATTGCGGAACGAATTAATTTCGTCTTGCGGGGCACCACTGTATGCAATTCTTCCTAACAGTACATGACTACAACCCTCTGCCCACCACCCAAATAGATTTATTTTGTAACTACTTCCAAGGAGCCAACTTGTTTCAACTTTCTTTTGAAGCAATTCCACCACCTGGTAACAAAGACAGAAATTTAAAACTAGAAGAAGGAGAAAGCCGTTTGTCAAACAGATAAAAATGGTTTACAGGAGTTGAGGGACTTTAGACATTTACTTTGCTCAAATGACCTGTGCAACTTGTTCTGGACAAGATGAACTTTAGAGGGGCTGGTGTGCAAATGAAGTAAAAACAAGAAAGGATCCTACATCTGGCAGATGTTCACTGTTGCTTTTATATTGATAATATTGCTATTATTGACCATGTCGCTTGCTGACAGGGAGTCCTTGGAATTGAATGTAGGGGCATTGAACTCAACAGTGACTCTGCAAACATTAAAGCAAAACACTACTCTCTGACCCCAGCACATGCCTGGAAGCCAGAGGTGTTTGGCCCCCTGAGCCAAAGGACGCACACCTTCCAGACCCTCCAAGTGTTCCTATTTTCCAAGGACAGTCCCAGATGTACAGAAGCTGTCCCAGTTTCTGACTTGATCCCGGAATTTCCAGCTTTTCCTTAGGACGTCCCTGTTTTCATCAGAGCAATGTTGGAGGGTATGGCGTTATGTAACCCTTAAGCCTTTAGAAGAAATCTGAAGGCAGCCCTGTATAGGGAGGTTTTTTAATGTTTAATTATGTTTTAATATATATTAGAAGTGGGTGGGGCATTATTATTATTACTGAATGGGGAATCCCTATTTTCATCGGAGAAACGTTGGAGGGTATGCCCTTCCCAGTCTGCATTCCCTGTCCTCAGGCCACAACCCTCAAAGGCCCTGATCTGTGCTCTCAGGTGGGTTTGCCTGGCTCTTGCCTGCCTGGATGGATGGAGGATACAGAAATATGAGGTGTGGTTGTGTGTGGAAACCTATGTGCTCAGTAATGTTGCTCCACTCACTTTTGCTCCAGGCCCCACCTGCCACAGGTATACAGCACACCCATCCACCCAAGGTTGTCTGTGAGGGAATTTGGTAATTTGCTGCTTACCATCCAGGCTGCCGGGTGTTTCACTCTGTTCCTACTAACACCTGAACAGCCTTGCCCTCCTCTGAAATACTTTCAAGTGTGCACACACTCCTGTTTTTCTGCTGCCACCCGGGCCAGAGAGTATTTCCCCTTATTCTTTCTGATAATGGGATTGTTGGTTCACTGCTCTGACATTTTGATACTCATGTTTTATTATGAAACTGATTTGAATTATTTCTTCTATAGATAAGTTTGCATTGGTTTCCCCGAAACATGCTTTCTGGCAAGCCTTTTGGAAAGCCATAGCCCGAGTGCCTCTCCCTCACTGTATCTTTTATTTTGATCCTCGTTCAGTTACCTTGAAAACCAGGTGACACATAACGTAAATCAACATAGGCGGAATGGGTGTGCCAGCTCTACTTTCACTGAACTGCGTGAAAGTCCTGAGGATATGGGTAGATACTGAAAAGAGAGGGACCATAAACAGAGAGCAAAATGAGCAACTTTTGTCCATTTGTATGATGCAACTTAAAAAGAAAAAGTTCAGGTCACGAAGATCAGCAGCAGTGAAAGAGGTAAAATGGAAGACTTTGAAGAGGTGACATAATGGTATTACTTTGCCCTGCTGTATTGGGAACCACCAAACCTCGGTGGGTTCTCTGCTTTGAGTACAGAAGGTCCTTGGTTCAATTCTCGGCTGTCACAGAGCATGCTGGTCAGCAGTCATACTGTTCAAAGTTGGAGTTAATGTTTTATTAGCAAAAACACAATCTCCACAGACTTGGCTGAGTGTCTGGCCTAATGAGCAGAGCAGCTCATTCCTGGTGGTCTTACTCCATGAAAATCAGTTGCTGAAACTGATAGTCCCTGCCTCCTTATGGCCATCTAAGTCCCCTTCTCATCAGGGCTTTCCCCAAGCAACCCGAGACTGCATCTGTGCATCGTCAATATCTCCTTCAATGCTTCCGTGCCTCTTCTGGTTCTGGGAGACCAGGGAGGGTTGGATCTTGTCGCAGCAAGAGACAGAGACACCCATGATCTTCACCAACCTGACTCATCTCTGCCTCTTGGCCTCTCTCCTCCCATCCACCTGCTTCAGCTTCTGCCTCTGATTCTGGACTTTCCTCTGTCACAACTCTCCCCACTCACTAAACCCTGTTACATCTTCAGCTTCTGACACCTCCTCCTCCTCCAAGTCTTTTCTCTCTTCTCCCTCTGATCGTCATCCCACCAGCACTTCCCAAGCTCTGAGCATTCTTCCCTTGGTGGTTCCCCAGCTGGTTCCTCCCACTATTCCTCTTGTGTCCAACCAGTCCATGACATCAGCATCTCCAGGGAGAACTTTATTTTTAAAAAGTCTAGTACATTTGGGCAAATGTTGTATTTGTATCTGTCAGCGCAACCCATCTGTGTGTGGATGCGTGAAGCCGCAAACTGTGGAGTCAGCAAAGTGGAGGTCCAGCTCACAGTCATTCCCAAAGTGATCACAGGGGGCTGTGGCTGAGCTGGGCTCAGGGGAAGAGTGTATCCTACCAGGGCTTTCACCCACTAAACCTCATGCAAGCCCCTGTGATTGACTTTGTTGGGGCTGGAGATCTGATAAAGCTCCGGCTGTGCCAACCTCTACTTCTACACAGATGGCAGAAGATGTTCCTTCCCCAAACCATACCACCTATATCTCTTAAAAGATGGGAGAGGGAGGAAGAGCAAGAGTTAGGATACATCCTATTGCTTTGCCCCTTTGCAAGAAATGTGGGAGATATGGGGGTGCAGGAAGAAGAAGACTTCTTCTTCCTCTTGGGTATCCCTTTCCCACCATGATGAGTTGTGGACCCTATTAAATATTTGGCCTGGGAAGGGGAGGTGTCCAATATTCCAAATGTTTCAATATTCCAATATTCCAAAATAAGGAGCGTTAACAAAGCAAGTTTCACCAACTGCATCAGTACTCGCTTCCAAGTGCTGTTAAATTTAATTGAATTCCTTCCATTTAACTTCCATGTTTGCTGTTACAAATGAACGCTCTGCAAAGCACGCTATGCTCATAACCGGTCACCAGTGCTGGTTTCTTCACAAGTTTACAGTTATCGGCTAAATAAATAAATCCGTCCACTTCCTACCCCCTTTTTAGCCTCTGTCTCTCTTTCTGATCCATGTACAAATAGCAAAAACAACATTGTTTGAGATAATAATGAACCAAGAGGTGTGCTGCAATGCAGCCAATAGATAGTGTTCAAGAGCCTGTTTGGGAGGTGGGGTGAAAACACAGAGGAACGATTGGTCGGTTTCTTCCCACACACCCAGAAACTCATCTGAGACACAGCTGCAGGGAACTGGAGTTGTTTGGTGTCACAGAATGTGATTTATTTCTGTGATCTGGGTCTGGGTTTGCTACTTGACTCCTCTCACTTTCATCCTGCGGTTTCTTCCCCTGCAGATCCTATTATCAATCAAGCCTCTTGCATTTAACCACAAACACACTGCCTAGTGAAGGACTGAAGAAGTGCATTTTATCTGAGAAAGCAAAATCTTTTCCCACAATCAGATAAAATTATCATGGGAGTGTACAAACAGCTTCCCAGGTCATGCATAAATCCAGAATCTAATATATACCTATATATGGTTACTGAGGCATGGGAGTCAATGAACTTTAAAGGTAAAGGGACCCCTGACCATTAGGTCCGGTCGTGGTCGACTCTGGGGTTGCAGCGCTCATCTCACTTTATTGGCCGAGGGAGCCGGCGTACAGATTCCGGGTCATGTGGCCAGCATGACTAAGCTGCTTCTGGTGAACCAGAGCAGCGCACGGAAACACCGTTTACCTTCCCGCCGGAGTGGTACCTATTTATCTACTTGCACTTTGACGTGCTTTTGAACTGCTAGGAGCAGGGACCGAGCAACGGGAGCTCACCCCGTCGTGGGGATTCGAACCTGCTACAAAATATTGAATGTGAATTGAAGTTTATGAGCTTAAATGCCTGTGAGATGCACATATCCACCCTAGCTATTTGTCCATCATCAAAACAAGGTGGATGGATCATTTGACCAGTGTGGCTTGCAGTAAACTTTTTAGCAGCAGTGGGCAAGCGCATACAAACCTCTAGCAATATTTCTATACATGGGTGCATGGACACCCTACAGACACAGTGTATGAACCAGCCTGTTCCCTGAAGTTGTGTGATGAACTCACAATGGCTCTTAGATCATTATGAGCCAGTTGTCAAGTGTTGTTTGCCCAGCACAGGAAACCCACATTCAAGTCCCTGCCATATTCACGTCACCGATACATCATACGGCCTTGGGCAAATCTCTGGAAGCGCAATAATACTGGTGCATTTCTTCATTTTTCTGACAGCAGGTAACAGGCTTCCTTTAACAAGTACTCCAAAATAGTTGTTAAGTGACACCTTGTAATCTACTAATGCTCGTATGGAAATTTGCGTCACACCTTACAAGAAGTGACGGGTCACTGCATTTGTACAGGATGTTGCCCACAGCTTCTGTGAAGCGTTTCAAAAGGCAAGGTCCATAGGGAAAGATGTGGAGGAAACAAACCTTGGAGCCTCAGCGAATTATTAGTCCCTGGGTATGCGTGTGTAGGGTTGCCAGCAAGTCCACACTTTTCTGGGCCAGCCATTAAGGGTTCTGGGCCAGCTAACTGGAACAGGAGAAGTCTGGAAAATGAGTAAACTGGGATTCTGCAACAAGCGTACCTAACTCTGGTCCATGGCTTGCCTAATTATGCTGGGTTCCGCTCAGTCAGTAGAGCATGAGACTCTTCATTGCAGGGTCAAGGGTTCGATCCCCACATTGGGTAACAATATGCCTGCATTGTAGGGGGTTGGATGAGACGGCGCTTGTGGTCTCTTCCAACGCTACAATTCTATGATTGTCCAATGCACCAGAACCCATCCTGCTTCCACCCCGACTTGCCAGACTCAGCCGTGCATTGGCTCTGCCCCATCAGGTTCTGTCCTGGCTTTGCCTGTTCTGCCCCAGGCCCAAATCTTTTGAAATCAAAAGTTGGTAACTCCGGACTCTCCATCAAACATTATGAAAAATACACAATTGGAGCCATTGTGTAGATGTAGCAACGAGATCTTTTTTCCATCTACGTTATCCAGATTTCTCTATACAGTGGTACCTCAGGTTACAGACGCTTCAGGTTACATGCGCTTCAGGTTACAGACTCCGCTAACCCAGAAATAGTACTCCGGGTTAAGAACTTTGCTTCAGGATGAGGACAGAAATCGTGCTCTGGCGGCGCAGCAGCAGCAGGAGGAGGCCCCATTAGCTAAAGTGGTGCTTCAGGTTAAGAACAGTTTCAGGTTAAGAACTGACCTCTGGAACGAATTAAGTACTTAACCCGAGGCACCACTGTATTGACATATTAGGAAGTTTAATTAAAAATGGCACCCATCCCGAAAAACACATTTGGTTCATCGTTTCCTTGCGCAGATAAACTAGGAAGTACTTGTTCTACATCTACAGCTGTTTGATTAGGTTAGCTTGTATTGCTCCGCGCAATGTTTTATGAATAGATTTTTGTTGCACTCACTGGTATGATGATTATGAATATGTGAGCTATTTGGGGCATAATATAATGAACGTGGGTGGTGCTGTGGGTTAAACCACAGAGCCTAGGACTTCCCGATCAGAAGGTCGGCGGTTCAAATCCCCGCGACGGGGTGAGCTCCCATTGCGTGGTCCCTGCTCCTGCCAACCTAGCAGTTCGAAAGCATCGAAAGTGCAAGTAGATTAACAGGTACCGCTCCAGCGGGAAGGTAAACGGCGTTTCCGTGTGCTGCTCTGGTTCACCAGAAGTAGCTTAGTCATGCTGGCCACATGACCTGGAAACTGTACGCCAAGATCTCCTTTGGCCAATAAAGCGAGATGAGCGCCGCAACCCCAGAGCCGGCCACGACTGGACCTAATGGTCAGGGGTCCCCTTTACCCTTTTACCTATAATGGAAATATGACATACAAATAAACATAATAGGATTCTGATCTCCAAAACCTGTGTTGATGCAATATTTGGTTAGCCAACTGCATTTGGATATTCTCAGGCCATTTGCTTCTTTGTGGTTGTACTGTAGCTCTTTGCACATCTCTGCAAAGTGGGCATAAGTGTGGCACTAAGGGGCAGCTGAATCCTGTCTGCCTGTTTTGCTTTGGGGCATGCCTGCCTCACTCCCTAGGTTTACCTCACCTCCGTGGGTCAGACAGAACATCTAACTTAAATGTAGGTTTATAAAGCCCAATATGCACTTGCCCATAACATGGAACATGGTAAATTTCCCATGCCTGGTATTACATGTAGCATCCAATATATGGATGTGAGCTGGGCACAGGGCTAACCTCACTACCCCACTCTGCGTTGACAGCAGCCACTTGCCCAAGGTAGGAAAAGTGGCCTATTATTTAACTGTGGTGCAAATAATATCCTAAGTGTTCAACACATGGGAAAGAAAGTCACAACTGTGTTGGCTAAGGTTTGCTCAATACACATAAGCTTCTGCAATGCAGGCTCTTAATAAAGAACAAGTTTATGTGTAACTTCCATTTAGCGTGTGGATACGCACACAGAGAATTCCAGCTTTGAGAGGAGCCCATCTAGTTACACTGCTTAATTCAGTTTGACCTTATTTTGGGCCTCATATCTGTTTTCATCCTTACTAGTAGGATGGCAACAGCTGTGAGGAGCATATTACTATCAACGCATTCTTTTCAGTGTCTGCGTAAGGGGTCTCAGGTTTAGCTAAATAAACCTGCAAGCACCATTTGAGGGGGGAGGGGGAGGGAGGAATCCACATATCTGGAGATATTTTTCAAACAGCAACACCACTTCATCCAAATATAATCATATAATCCTAAAATAAAATAAAAACCATACTCCACCTATTTTGTTACTAATATAAAAGGGGCAACTCTTCTGTTTTGGGTGCCTTCTGTGTACATGTGTCTTGTTTTATTCAGAATTTCACAGCAAAGGAAGCCAACTGGAGTCCCATTAGGGAATTGCAAATTCCCCATGTGCACACCTGAAATGTTGGGGTCCAAATGGCACGAAATATGATAAAAACATGGCTTTATGCTGATGCCTGTGTTAAGAGATGAATTTCAGAGTGTCTCTAGTAAACGTTTGTTGTTATTGATTCCACCCACAAACCTGTCTTGTTCCACCCATGAGTGACCATGTGGAATTCAGGTATCCCCAAACTCGGCCCTCCAGATGTTTTGGGACCACAACTTCCATCATCCCTAGCTAACAGGACCAGTGGTCAGGGATGATGGGAAATGTAGTCCCAAAACATTTGGAGGGCCGAGTTTGGGGATGCCTGATGTAGATTCTGTCAATGCCAGTCATGACCCATGACCCATTAGAATCTGCTCTGCTCTCTGCCCTCTCTGGTCTTCCCCAGAGAGGCAGTGTTTTGAAGTCTATGACATGGCAACCTTGGGCACAACCTCAGTGCCAATACAACAGAGAGGACCATCCTAACTTGAACCAGGTCTTGCTGTTGGGCTCTTAGTTCTGTTTATTCCCAACTAGTGATTGGGTTATATTGTACATGAAGGCACCGCCTCATCCGGTAAGTAAACAGGGACTACCTTATACAACATGCTTTTATTTTATATTTTGGTGGTGGGAGTTTGCTCTTTAGCTGCATTAATTCATTGTATCAGTAGCCCTAAAACAAATACCAGCCATCCACACCTGTAGCAGCCCTTGAAGTTTCTGGAATAAACAGCTGCAGGTGAGAAAGATATCTCTCAAACAGGCGACTCTTCTCCTTCCTCTGTCTCAGCTACTGTAGTCAGTGCATGCTGGAAATCAAGAAAAAAGAGGGAAAGAGAGAAAGTTATCGCTTATTGGAACTTTTAAGATGATCTGTGAAAAAAGCAGGGGGGAAAGTGTTTAAATGGCTGTCAGACTACTCAGTGAACAAAAACTCAACCCAAACATTTCAGGGGGTGTTTCTTAGAATTTATCAGATGACACCTGGGGTCCCTCCCAGTCCTACGATTCTGCGATTCCATTATTCTAATATCAGAAATGAGCTCAACTGGGAAAAAGTTGCCTAGAGAGATCGTTGCAGGGAATGTTATGTACCAAGTTTGGATCATAGAACAATAGGCAGGTAGGATCCTAGAATGCAACAACTGATTGGCTTGCAGGAGAAGACCAATCAGGCTCTAGGAGGAAGTTAATCAGCCTATTAGGCTGGTCGGATCGGAGAATGCAACAACTGATTGGCCTGCAGGAAAAGACCAATCAGGCTCCAGGAAGGAAGCAGAATCAGCCAATCAGATGGGACTCATTGCGTAAATAATGTATATAAAAGCCTGAGGTTTGGGGGTCAATTCAATCACTGTTTTACAAGCTGTGATAAAGAGCATGAAATCACTGCAGGACTCTGAGTATATTTCAGGGAGGTAAGCATCAGATAGGGGGAGATCTCTCTATACTCTTTATTCAACCACTCCCTTTATTATTAAAACTAGATAACACCCCTTTTTTGTTGTGTTTGTGGCAGATTTTCTGCCATCATATCTAGTTTGGCCCTATAATAACCCAGGCACCAGAGAGTATTCTCTCATTACTGGATCCTTGCATTTTGCCACTACAGGAGGGATGAGACTGAGGTTATTTTCTCCCTCCACTCACCCAGACCATGTGCAAGTATCAGTCCTCTGGAGGCAAAATGCTTGAAAATCACTGCCCCAGAAGAAGAGCAGAGGTGAGCAGCACTGCTCTCCTTGCTTTCTGCCCACACTCTAGTATTCCAGAAACCCTGGCAAGAGTGTCACACCAGTAGCTCACGCTCTCAATGGAATCATGCACTGGAAATGAGAACTTCCTTCCAGAGGACATGGAGATGGTGGTCACTACTTAAAGGTAAAGGGACCCCTTACCATTAGGTCCAGTCGTGGCCGAGTCTGGGGTTGTGGCGCTCATCTCGCTTTATTGGCCGAGGGAGCCAGCATACAGCTTCTGGGTCATGTGGCCAGCATGACTGCCGCTTCTGGCGGACCAGAGCAGTGCACAGAAACGCCGTTTACCTTCCCGCCGGAGTGGTACCTATTTATCTATTTGCACTTTGAGGTGCTTTCGAACTGCTAGGTTGGCAGGAGCAGGGACCGAGCAACGGGAGCTCATGCCGTAGCGGGGATTCAAACCACCAACCTTCTGATCAGCAAGCTCTAGGCTCTGTGGTTTAACCCACAGCGCCACCTGTGTCCCATGGTCACTACTTAAGTAGCTGTAAAAGGGGATTAGGAAAATTCACGGAGGATAATAAGACTGTTGGTCATATGAAACCAACAACGCCATGGGATCTCTATATTCAGAGGCAAAATGTCAATGAAAACCAGTCGCTGGAGAGATGCAACAGGAAACGGCTCCTGCCTTTGTGTCCCGCTAGTGGCCTTCTTAGAGGAATCTGGTCGTACTTACATCAGATTGTTCAATTTCATCTATCTCGTCAACTCTGCTCAGATGAGGAGCCCCATATTTGTCGGTCAGCTCAGCTAAGGTTTTCGACGGTGTCTCTTTCTCAGCAGCTGCCTTTGCCTACAATTCAAATTCCATTTTCAATACCACGGCGAATCCAAGCGATTTTATGATGTATTCAGCTGAATGAAGCCGTAAATATGTAAGCACACGAAAATCAAGATGCGAGCCATTCCCCAGCTCCTTTCTCAGACCATTGAGCTGAATGGGTAGTCTCTCCTGTGCACAAAAATTTCATTGAAACAAATGGGACCTGTTTGAGACACACAGCAGCACTTGAGACCCACTGAATTTCTCCCTCTATTCTCTGAGCAATGTGACTAAGACAAAGAGCCACCATAGTCAGCAGAGGCCAATTCTGACTGATTAGATGCTTGCTTGTTTTTCAACGAAAGCATAAAAATGTCTTCTTTGGGAATAATTAAAATAAATTGGTGATATGTAACTTCCCCCTGCTCCACTGCCCAGCAGTTATTGGCCCTTATTGTTATTGCACATGTCCTAATTTAAAGGATGGGAAAACAACTATGGCTTAGCCTTATGTGCAAACTCATCCTTGACCATGGTTTGCTTGGCTCTCCTAACCTAGATGCTCTCCAAACTTCAAACACAGGAGGCAAGAACACTTGGGGGAGGGACCCAGATCACAGGAGAAACAAGCCCATTCCTCAGCTGAAAGCTGCTAGAACATAATTTGGGAGACGGCTATTTGATGAGTGTTGGCATGCAAAATAGAAATGATCATCAATGACATTTTATCCTACCTCCAACTCTGCTTGTAGTTTCTGCTCCAATAGAAGCTCTTCTTCTCTTTCTCTCTCTAATCTCTCTTGTTCTTCCCGTTCTCGTTCCATTTGTGCCTGCAGCCATATCATGCAAAAGTGCAAGTTGGTGAAAAGGAATTTCTCCCTTGATGTGCTAGTTTTTTTCTTTCTTTCTTCTTGATTTGCAGGGAGTTTTTGCACGGGGGGGGGGGGGGCAAAAAAATGAGACCCATCAGCCGACTTAGCATTGTGTGCAAACTGAGCCAACTTCTCTGGTGTTCAGTTTAGATTGCTCAATGAAAGTAGAAATCATATAATTTTGCACTTCCTTGCTTTAAGGTCACAGAAAAATTTAAAATCTTATGCCTTCGTTCCATGTTTAATCAAGGGTTCCCCCCAGACCTATGTATGAATAAATAGTTTATATCATTTAAAAAGGACCAATTGGCTTTGCTTTATGAATTGTGGGTTGGGATTAGAGATCAGCCAAAGGAAAAATATCCACCCATCCACACATGGTGTACACAAAGGCTGCAATCCTATACACAGGTACCTCGAAGTAAAGCCTACCGAACTCAGCCAGATTTACTTCTCAGCAGACTTGTACAGGTGTATTAAATGAAATTGCATTAGCTAGCGCAAAAGTACATTTCTGCCCAAACATTACAAACCCTGCTGGTGTCTTTTAATTCATCTCTGAGATATGAACTCTCAAAAATTATCAGTGTATGACCTCAGAACATTCAAAAGAATCCCTTGTTGCAGGCACAATGCTCTTCTGTTCATGCAATGGAAGGCTCAGGTTACCCCCTGGTCCTCAGGAATGTGTGGATGCTAGCCACAAAGGGGGGAAAAACAGATCTTTATAATAATGCCCCCTTCTGGAAGCACTCACACACAGCTTGGGCTTTTTGACTCTTTCTCTGTTTGGTTGCTCTGCCCTACCTGCCTCTCTTCTTCAAGCTTCTGCTGAAACAAAAGTTCTTCTTCCTTCATTCTTTCGATCATTTCCAGTTCTCTTTTGGCCTCCTCACGCTCTCGCTCTAGATCTTCCCTTTCCAGTTTCCTCTGTAAATGATTGGTTTTTTAAAAAGGCAGCATAAGAGAAAACAGAAAAGGAGATACGAAGTTTCACATCTCTGAGCAGCAAAAGGTTCAGGTGACAGAAAATGAGAGGCTCAGATCTATTGCTAAGCAAAAGTATCTGGACTTCACAGTAATATCTTGTCTGCTTACAAATATGCAAGCAGAGCAAGCAGGAGCGCAGTTCCTAGCCTAATAATAATATTAATAAATTGAAATTGAAAAAATTGAAAATTTTGCTTGTTTAGGACTCTCTCCAGCTGCAGAAAGGGGCATAGCTCAGCCTTGACATCCCTACGGTGTAAAGCTCTGCTCAAGCGTTATTAACAATGGCAGTAGTGAACACCTTTAATTTAATAACAGGAATGCCAGGACAGGGAATGGGAAGGAAGTAATTTTAGCTCCTGCCCTGAAAGTATGTGTTATCTCATTCATGGCTCTAGGATTATCAACTGGCCATTCAGCAAGCATCAAATGATGCAAAGCCCATACTTGTGTTTTCACTTAACACACACAAGACTGTTCCCCTAATATAATAACTAGCATTAGTATTTAATATTTGAAGTGTCTGACAATATTAAGTGTAGAAGCAGAGGACTCACGTGGAGTGCATCATCCATATTTTTCCGATATTTATAAATCCACCATGCCAAGTACAGGATTGGGTCTGCTGGCCGACGTTCTGCCACCTCGGCAAGGCCCTCTGCCAAGCATCTGCCTAGGCATTTTTTGAGATATGCAGTCTCCATTTTCAGTTCTCCCAAGTATCTGTGACGGCGATTAGTCCTTTTGGATCTAAAAATGGTGGCAAGCCGTGGGAGGAGGAGGAAAACATTTTGAATAATAGATGTACATTACAGTAATTTAACAAACAGAAATATAAGCTGCTTTGACAACCTTTACCGGTTTAAAAAGTTGCCGAGATATTTAAAGAAACCAATAAATTAATAGCTAGCTTTGACCTGGGTGGAAATCTATGATTAAAGGCTTGCTCTGTGAAACTTAAAGGTTGCAATTCCTAAGAGTTTATTTCAGGCTAGTGCTAACCACCCCTGAAATCCTTCTGCATAAGCCCTGTGAAAATGGACAGGAGCTGCAGAACAGAACAGAAGCCAGACTTTGGGATGGATCAGGCCCATGGTAGGTAATCCAACCACACTGATGTGTAAACTGACCTTCGGTTGAATTAGCTCAATGCAGATTCCAGAGCCTATACAAACTAAGTAGGTACTAAACTGTCATTTGATATCTACTTAAGAACATGGAAAGAGTACTTACTAAAGGACAACTCACACTCATATGAAGAGGAGAACTTTGTTCCTGATGCAAGGGTGACCAAACCCTTACTGGTATTTTCTTCACTCTTGTCTAGAAGAATAAGCTCTGTGTATATCCAAAGATGGAAACAGTTAAGCCTGGATGCTGCTGTTTGGTATCCTAGCAACGGACCAGTGTTCTAGCCCTATGCTGCTATCTCCCTGAAGATTCTGTATCTCCTTCCTTCTTGGATAGATAGTATTTCTTTGTGTTTTTTATTGTTATCAATTGGAAAAAGAATATATGAAGTTGAAATGTTTACATTGCATTACTTTATTTTTGGATATCTGTATTAATGTGGGTAATTTATAAGCTTGCACATTACTGTATTCAGAAAAGGAAGGCTTTTAAAAACAAACCTCCACCTTTGAAAGATAGGTTAAAAAACCCTTTTATTCCTTTCCTTTCCACTAAGGTAAACACATCAATAGTCCACTTGTAACAAGAAATGACAGGTACTTGTTTTGACCCACATTATACAAGCATCTATCAAGAAATTAATGCTAATTTCAGCCTCCATTATATACAGCTAAGTGGGTCCCTTAGCTGCAACAAAAAGGTAGGAATCATACACACTGTTTAGGCTGTTAAACTGGGTGCCAGACCCCTTTAATCCCTGCATCCAGCAAGTGTTAGAATTTAATCAAGGCTTCCAATTCATGGAATAGCCAAGCTAGCCTCCTAGTGAGGGTGATAGCCTGTGTGACAAGCCATTAAGGGGGATTAAGGGGTTTGGTGCAAGACAGCAGGTGGGTGGGGGTCCTTCCCCCAACAGATAAAGCCAGGGTTTAGAGTAGAAAGTTTCAGAGCAGTGATAGGACCTAGAAGTAAGGCAGCAAGGTGGAGAAAGTGTCAGAGAGCACTGTTTGATGTCTGTTTGAATCCAAGGCTGCAGTTATGGGAGAAAAAAGGTCCCTTTTAGGGTGATGAGGCTGGGATTGTAGGCTCAGTGTGAATAACCCATATATCATAAAGACACCATAGTCTCCGCTGTGCCTCATTCCAAAAGGAAACTTGAACCTCGGGGGAACACCTGGATTCTTGCACCGCTTGAAGATTGGAGTGACATGCAACAACACCAAAGAAGGAAGGGGACACATACAGAAGTGATACAACTTCTGTTGGGCACACCAAGTGTTCACAAATACAGATGTTCAGAAATAGCTGGTGGACTTCCACAACAATCTGTGGGGAGTGTTCTACCACCACATTTCTTTCTCATGCAAGCTTGTGCAGGCTTTTGTACTGCACTCTTCTTTAGAAATCCTAGAATAGTGATTACTCGCAAGTGAAGCTGGGCCAAATGCTTTTAATCATTATTTTGCATTAAATGTCCCTGCCTCAAACGTTACAGCCCAATCCTATGCATGGTTAAAGGTAAAGGTAAAGGGACCCCTGACCATTAGGTCCAGTTGTGGCCGACTCTGGGGTTGCGGCACTCATCTCGCTTTATTGGCTGAGGGAGCCGGCGTACAGCTTCCGGGTCATGTGGCCAGCATGACTAAGCCGCTTCTGGCAAACCAGAGCAGCGCACGGAAACGCTGTTTATCTTCCCACTGAAGCGGTACCTATTTATCTACTTGCACTTTGACGTGCGTTTCAACTGCTAGGTTGGCAGGAGCAGGGACTGAGCACAGGAGCTCACCCCAGTGGCGTAGCGTGGGTTGTCAGCACCCGGGGCAAGGCAAGTAATTTGCTCCCCCTAACCCGTGGATTTGCGCCCCCTAACCCGTGGATTTGCGCCTCCTAACCTGTGGATTTGCCCTAACCCCAGATGTTGCGCCCGGTGCGGCTGGCCCCCCTGCACCCCCCAAGCTACGCCACTGGCTCACCCCGTCTCGGGGATTCGAACAAGTCAGCAAGTCCTAGGCTCTGTGGTTTAACCGACAGCGCCACCCGTGTTTGCATGGTTACTGAGTGATTTAGCTGTTAGTTACTTTTCAATCCAGGTTCTCAATGTGTAACTCAGCTGGTTAGAGTGTGGTGCTGATAACGCTGAGGTTGCAGGTTCAATCCTTGTATGGCACAGCTCCTGCATAGCAGGGGGTTGGACTAGACGATCCTCAGGGTCCCTTCCGACTCTACAATTCTATGATTCTAATACATAAAAACCTCATGAGAAGAGAAGACTCCCTGGAAAAGACCCTGATGTTGGGAAAGATTGAGGGCACAAGAAGAAGGGGACGACAGAGGACGAGATGTTGGACAGTGTTATTGAAGCTACAAACATGAGTCTGACCAAACTGCGGGAGGCAGTGGAAGACAGGAGTGCCTGGCGTGCTCTGGTCCATGGGGTCACGAAGAGTCGGACATGACTAAACGACTAACAACAACAATACATAAAAGCTATAGACTGAAATAGTACACGGACAATGCCTTCTGGCTTACAACCCAGGCATCTGGGAATGGGTAAGATGTATTGCACATTTGAATTTCTGCTGCTGGTGCTGGTTTTATTTGTAACTGAAGTCTATATTTTGTTTTAAGTTTTTGGCTGTGGTTTTTTTTAATAAAAAATGTCAAATTTACACTGTGTACATTTCCACCCTGGCACTTTTGAATGGAGAGCGGGTCGTAAATACTTTCAAGAAGCAAAAATGTTGTTAAAAAATTAACCATTTCAAGAATCGTGTTGCGCAGTTGGGTTCAAGCTCAAACTCTTCTTGCACAGCAGCGCCTTCCAATCTTGGAGAATTGGGCTCTGCTATCTCCTCCTATGTCCATCTCATGTACAACCAGCTAGTGTGCTTTTCTGTTTCCACGGTAATAATACACAAAACAGGATACCCCGACGAGAGCAAAGGGATTCTCTGTCTCTCTCTCCTTTCCTATCTCTCTGCTGCAGGCAGGGAGACGTAACGGGACCCTGAAGACGACAGCAGCCGGGCTTCTCTTCTTTTTAACTTCCCTTTCCTATCTCTTGTGATGCCGGGAGACGCAAACAGTAGGCGTGCAGCGATTAAGCCAATGAGGCGGCGGCAGCAGCACGTGCGCGCGCAGCCGAGACGCTTGTGGACGTACTGCGCCGCCTCGTGGGCGGGGCTGTGCCGAGTAAGGCGTCCCGGTTGCTAGGCGACGGAGAACCCGAACCCCCGCGATCGGGCCCCATAAGGCAGAGTGCAGACCGGCGAAACTTAAGCGGATTCGCAGGGGGCGCTTGGCTGGCTAGTGGTACGGTGCAGATTTATTTATTTACTTTGGAGGGGGTAGTAGTATAAATGTCATTTATAAAGCTACCTAAAAAATTTAAAAATTCTGTATCTGGGACACATTTTTTTTCTTTTTTTCTGAATTAATTTTTAAGTAGACTTTTAATATAAAGGGTTTATTTAATTGACTGGGTTGCAAAAGGCTTCCTTGCAAAGTTTTAAAACTTCTGCTCACTTTGGTCCCATAAAAGGTAAGGCTTTGTTCGGCGTGCCCCAATCTTTGGGGCACCCACCGGCTAGCAATCGCTGTTTCTTACCGAGTCTTTGGAAAAGGAATGATCAGGGGTGTTAATAGAATCACAGACTCAATCATGGAGTTGGAAGGGGCCCCGAGGGTCATCTAATCCAACCCCCTGCAATGCAGGAATCTTTTGCCCAAGTTGGGGCTCGAACCCACAGCCCTGAGATTAAGAGTCGCATGCTCCACCAAATGAGTGTAGCCATAGTTCCTGTGAAGGGCTGTCAGGATCGCCAAGATGATGCGATCATTGTGCTATGCAAATATTAAGTAACTGGTCTTTTCTCTTTTTCCTGCTCCGTTTGCATATACAGTGGTACCTCGGGTTACAGACGCTTCAGGTTACAGACTTCGCCAACCCAGAAATAGTACCTCGGGTTAAGATCTTTGCTTCAGGATGAGAGCAGAAATCGTGCGGTAGCGGTGCGGCGGCAGCAGGAGGCCCCATTAGCTAAAGTGGTACCACAGGTTAAAAACAGTTTCAGGTTAAGAACGTACCTCCGGAACGAATTAAGTACTTAACCGGAGGTACCACTGTATTTATCTCCCATTGGATTTGTGGGAGGCCCCTTCTGGCATCCCTCCTGTGCATGCAGAGGTGCATCGGCAGGGCAGTTGCTTGTGCCTAATGGTGTATGTAAATGATCCAACTGGTTTAGCTCCGGTAACTATCTATAAAGGTAAAGGGACCCCTGACCATTAGGTCCAGTCATGGCCGACTCTGGGGTTGCGACGCTCATCTCGCTTTATTGGCCGAGGGAGCCGGCGTACAGCTTCCAGGTCACGTGGCCAGCATGACTAAGCCGCTTCTGGCGAACCTGAGCAGCGCACGGAAACGCCATTTACCTTCCTGCCGGAGTAGTACCTATTTATCTACTTGCACTTTGAGGTGCTTTCGAACTGCTAGGTTGGCAGGAGCAGGGACTGAGCAACGGGAGCTCACCCCGTCACGGGGATTCAAACTGCCGACCTTCTGATCGGCAAGTCCTAGGCTCTGTGGTTTAACCCACAGCGCTACCCGCGTCCCTACTAACTATCTATACCCATATATATTACAAATTTAATAAATAATAAAAAATGTTTTCATTCGCTGCAGAAAGCAAAGTATGCTTTGAAAATACAGCTGAGATGTATGAAAGTGCAGGGAGGACGTTGGCAAAGGCGGAAGGTAAAGAAACCTGATTAGAGTGTAGGATCTTGGGAATTATTTCCGGAACATTGATTTTATTAACTTGGAAGGAAGGGATGTGATCTGGCAAGAGTTCATCCAATGTACCATATCCATGCAGAGCTTGGCACAAGATGGGGATGGATGTCAAATACCTCAAGGAACGCATCGGAAGATGTTTGGCTGAGGGACTTGCAGAAGCGGCGGACCGTCGGCCTGTGGACCCAATCGATTTCCTGGCACACTTTATTTACAACTACAAGAACAGATTAAATGAAGAAGAAAAGGTAATGTATCTCTTCTTAATTTAAAAGCAAACGCTTAAGAAAGCTAGCATCAAGGAGACAGGGTTTCCATTAATCCTTTGCGCATTTCCCCAATACTTTGTGCTTTTTTTAGAGAAGGGTAGAGAGGGCCGAGCTGGAACGTGAGCATGAAGAAGCCCTTGCAGAAGCGAAGAGGATAGAAAAGCTGAAAGCGGAAGAGCTCCTGGTTGCCAAGAAATTTGAAAAACAGCAGCAGGTCTGAAACCCTTTCCTAAGCAATATTAAGTTTACCATATGAATAGGTGAGATGATCTGTAATGACAGCAGAGGGCCCAAAATAAGCCAGTAATACCATTGTAGTGAATGGCTATTGGGCTTTAAATGATGAGTGGCTGAGACACCATCAACCATTTGTTTTAGTTAGCTAAATCACGTTTTTATTTTACAAAGATCATTAAAGAGCAGCAATCCAAGAAGACAATTGTGGAGTTATCTGGGAAGGATGGAGTACCAATTCTGCAGAGGATTGAAGAAACTGACAAAAATCATATAAATGAAGTGAGTAACAACATGTATGTGGGTTTATTGTCTCAGAATTCCCTTTTAATAATGAAATTCGGTGGTTGAGGTTTTCAGTCTGAGAGTAAAATGAGGCCACCAAAAAATAAGGGAGTAGTTTCTATATACCCAGGTATCAAGAAGTATAAAAGTGTGTAAAGCTTTCTTTTTAAATAAAACTGCTCTATGACCTTCCACGAACTGTGACCTTCCAAAAATGTGGGCACCAAGATAAGAAAACAGAGTAACTAATTGTTTGGTGAATGAATTTCTGGATTCTCAATGGACACTTAAGACAGGAGCTCCTCTGTATTTCCTATCTCTATTGCTTAGAGTCAGGTGTCTGTGACTGACCAGTTATAGCTCTAATGAAATCCTCAATTTCTCCATTATTTTTTATGGACATTTCTCACTTCCATCTGGGAACCTTAGGACAAAGGGAAGAAGCTGAGCAGATTGTATGAGTCTAAAATCTAAGTCTCTAGTCAATGCATGGAATCAGATGAATAAAATAAATTGAAAGAGAGAGGGAATTAATTGGTGTGTCAAGATCCTAAAAGCTTATAATATTATAATGAATAACATTAGCTTTGGATGAGGATATAGGTCATGAGATTAAAGTCTCATCCCCAATTATACACCACTCGCCTCTCTACTTCACCCTGAAGGAAAGAAAAAAGCCACTGTGACATCATGATGATGCTGCCTCCTTGAAGGAGAGAGGCTGGCCATTGTGACCTCATGATGATGTTGCATCCCTGCAGGAGAGAGGCTAGCCATTGTGACCTCATGATGATGCTGCCTCCCAGAAGGAGGGTGGCTGGCCACTGTGACCTCATGATGATGCTGCCTCCCAGAAGGAGGGTGGCTGGCCACTGTGACCTCATGATGATGCTGCCTCCCAGAAGGAGGGTGGCTGGCCACTGTGACCTCATGATGATGTTGCCTCCCTAAAGGAGGGAGGCTAGCCATTGTGACCTCATGATGATGTTCTCTCCCGGAAGGAGGGAGGCTGGCCACTGTGACCTCATGATGATTATGCCTCCCTAAGGGACACGGGTGGCGCTGTGGTCTAAAGTCTAAACCACTGAGCCTAGGACTTGCTGATCAGAAGGTCGGCGGTTCGAATCCCCGTGACGGGGTGAGCTCCTGTTGCTCGGTCCCTGCTCCGGCCAACCTAGCAGTTTGAAAGGACGTCAAAGTGCAAGTAGATAAATAGGTACTGCTCCGGCGAGAAGGTAAACAGCGTTTCCGTGTGCTGCTCTGGTTCACCAGAAACGGCTTAGTCATGTTGGCCATATGACCCGGAAGCTGTACACTGGCTCCCTCGGCCAATAAAGCGAGATGAGCGCCACAACCCCAGAGTCGATCACGATTGGACCTAATGGTCAGGGGTCCCTTTGCCTTTACCTTTAAGGGAGAGAAAAAAGCCACTGTGACCTCATGATTATCTTGCCTCCCTGAAGGAGAGAGGCTGGCCATTGTGACATCATGATGATGCTGCCTCCCTAAAGGAGAGAGGCTGGCCATTGTGACATCATGATGATGCTGCCTCCCTAAAGGAGAGAGGCTGGCCACTGTGACATCATGATGATGCTGCCTCCCTAAAGGAGAGAGGCTGGCCATTGTGACATCATGATGATGCTGCCTCCCGGAAGGAGGGTGGCTGGCCCTTGTGACCTCATGATGATGTTTCCCTCTTGAAGGAGAGATGCTGGCCATTGTGACCTCATGATGCTGCTGCTTCCCTAAAGGGGAGTTTACCACTGTATATACCAAGCACCCTGCACATAGAAAAAATGAATATTCTCCCCAATGTTGTAGTCTTTGACGTGCAAAGAGGGTAATTTCATTAGAGACATTCAAACATGCAGTCTTACTAACTGCAGTCTGAAGAGGTACAGTTCAGGAGGGAAAAATAACCAAAGCTCTCATCTAGTGTACTTTTGTTTTTGCAGATAGGCTGTTCCATTTTGGGTTAGGTCCAACCCCGCGGGTTTGAAAGGCAAGGTTGAAAGGCCACTTCCTGTAAAGTGGGAGTAGCTACCTATCACTCTCCAACTTAACTTAAAAATGGAAACATCTGTAACATACGCAGAAATGCAACAACACTGAAACAGGAAAAACAAAAACAAATGGAAACTATAAGTGTGAAATCAATCATCAGCGGGAGAACAACCAATATAAGGAGAGAGGAAGTGAACATTTGAGTCAGTGGGTTGGTGGAATGCCTGTATTCATAAGAACAGAAGGTTCACTAGATAAGAACGTTGTTTTCTTACTTTATTTATAAGGGAGTATTCTTTATTGGGTTGTAAAAATGTACTGCCTCTCTGGGAGGGCATTCTTCCTTGCCCAAACAGTCCAGCATATGCCACGCTGGCTTGAGGACTCAGTGAAGATCCTTATGGCCAAAGACTACCGTGGCTGAGGTTGAGTTATTATTAACATTTTATTATTTATTAAATATTTTTGTTACAAAATAATAAATTGTATTTTTAATATTTTCTTGGAAGCCGCCCAGAGTAGCTAGGTTAACCCAGCCAGATGGGCGGGGTATAAATGATAAATGAACACCTCTAGATAACTGATTTCAAAGGGAGAATTTTCATGGTGGTGTATTTCCCTGTGCTCATGTATATGATGTTGATTTGTATTAACAGAAGAGAACAGAAGAGAAGAATGTGAGGATTCCAGAAGAACTTGAAACTACTGCTGAGTCAAAGAAAGAAACCTTAGAAGACAAATTGGATCAAGGTTACATCAGTGTTATAAAGGCTGAATTGGGTGAGACACCAGGTGAGGAGAATACCAGCACAACTCTCCAGGAAGGCTTGACAGAGATAACCATGGATGAAGATTTTAATCGGATTCCGCAGGAGACGATGGATGACGGAGGTGAAAGCCGGTTGGAACATGATGAGGTAAATCAGAATGAACATGATACAGAAACAGAAGATGGCACGGAAGATGAAGAAGCCACTCCAGATGAGGAATCCAAATCCAGTCAAGAGCTGAATTTGGAGTAACAGTGCAATCCTAACCATGTTTACTCAGAATTAAGTCCCACTGAGTTCAGCAGGACTTTCTAACAAGATGTTGTGCATAGGACTGTGACCAAAAAATGAAAGCAGCAGCTTCTGAGTTGGTTTAGATTATTCGCTTTCTCTAACTTGCTGTGTTCTGGGGTGGATGATAATGGTGTTTCTACTACAGTTGCTGATTTCAGTAGAACTAAACTGCAATAGTTCTTTTAACTTTGACATTTTCATATTAGGGAAAAAGTCTTGCAAATAAACTTTAGGTCTAGATTTGTCAGTTTTCATGACCCTTTTTCACGACTTTGTTACTCATGAGATGTGCATGATACGACTTACTCAGCTACTGTAATTCTTAAAAACTCATATGGCGGTTGTCACATATCTTTGTGTCTCCACTAACTACCAGATGGTGTCGCCATAGCTTTGGAAACCACGAGATGAATCATTGTGGTATTTTATCTCATTCACTGTTGAATTAGAAAGTTGAAGCTAGAAAGGAATATTTACAGAGGTAATTAAAATATCTGAGACAAGATCAGTGATAAATTAAAACTAGATTAAAACACACATCAATATTTTACATACAGGGGATGCTTGTCTAAACAAAACGTTTTTAGTAGGTGCCCAAAAGGGTACAGTGGAAGTGCCTGCCTGGTGTCAGCAGGCAGTGAGTTCCATAGCATAGGTTCTGCCATATTAGAAGATGGATTTCTTACCAGTGCAGAACAGGTATTATGTGGTACCACCTGTAGCAGTGCCAGTTCTGCAGACTGAAGCGGTTGAGTGAGCGTACAACGAACTCGCAGCTAAACTGATCCCAAGTTGTTAAGGGCTTTGCATGCTAACAGCAACACCTTGAAGGGGCCTGATAGCAATTGGCAACCGTTGTGCTTAACAGACATCCCACACATAAATACCACCCCCGTTTTGTTCCTTTTGCATGCATGCATGCAGTCACATGGCACTCTCACTCCTCCTACACTGCAAAACGACCATCTGCCCTTGATGCTTCCGTTGAAATTCCTGTATTGCAGCGGGGTTGGACTAGATGACCCTAGGGGGGCCGTTCCTAATCAACAAATGAGATACAGTAGCTCAATTCTGTAGATGATCTTCGGGGTCCCTTCCAACTCTACGATTCGGTGACAACCTGCCATGAATGCTTTAGTTGAGATTCCTGCATTGCAGGGGGTTCGACTGGATGACCAGCAGGGGTCTCTTCCAACTCTAAAATTCTATGATCCCGTGGGAAAGGATGCCAGGAAGCGAGTGCCTCTCTAGCCCATTCTATCTCTATAGTGGCAGGAGTCCATCGGCGATCCTGGCAAAAGATGAAGGGCAGAGGGGGGGGGCGGAGGGAATCGCCTGCGCATGCGCGAGAAGGCCCTTGCCCCCCCGCATGCGCAGCGAGCGGGCTGTTTTGTGGCGTCATGGCGCGCTCGGCTGAGGAGCTTGTAGGGCAGGTGGTGCTGCCGGGGGACGCCCTGTTCCTGCCGGGCCACGCCGAGGCGGACAGCGAGAGGCTGTGCTTGGCCACCGGAGGCCCTCAGAAAGGGCGGCTGGTTTGCGGGCCCGGTCTGAGGCGCGGCGGGGAGGGGCTGCTTGTCGCCAAGTGCGGGCTGCTGCGCTACCGCGGCGGCGGAAGTGGCTCCGGGGGAACCTATTGGGTGGACTCTCAGCAGAGGCGGGTAAGGCGGGGCGGGGCAACGGAAGTGGCGGACTGGGAAACGGCGCATGCGTGGCAGGGTGGCGGTTTGCGGGGATTCCGCGCCGTTATTTCACAGGGAGGAGGGAGGGAGGCGAGCTTTTTCTGGCCACGTCTTCATTTATTTATTCTGTAGAATGGTTCTCTTTTTTAAAGCAACAACAACAGACTGGGTTACAAAAAAAAAGGGTGTTTTGTATAGTACTGGAATTTTTAGGTTTTAAAAAATTTAATTAAAAACAGTGCCTCATCCATTCGCACTGCAGACAGGATTCCAGACAGTCATTAATGTCTTGAACCGCCCTGAGATCTACGGGTGAAGGACGGTATGCCAAATAAATACATTCCCAATTATTATTAAGGAAGGTGGGGAGGAGGACTGGTTTCATAACAACCGCGTTATTTGTTTGTTTCATAAGAATTGTAAAACTGCAATAACAGTCAAAGCAGTTTACAAAAAAAAGAAGGTGCTGTTGTTTTGTACAGCGCTGCTTGCTTTATTTTTTTTATTTTTTATTTATATTAAAAATGTTAACCTCATCCAGTAACGCCTCTGGTAGGAGATCTGTATAATCTTGATACCCCGCAACTTGGAGAATATTTTATTTGAACACCTTTTCAGCTAGAACAGATATTAAGCACTTTCTGGAAGCGGTTTCCCGTAAGAACCCACTTTGGCTACAGTGTCCTTTGATTCATGTCAGAGTAGCCCAAGAGAGTTGGAAACCAAGCATTTTGCTGTGTTTTTATTTCATTATTATGTTAGTCACTATGTATAATAAACACGATTTTAGCGATTAACTGTACTCTACCAGGATGCAGAGTGAAATTGGATGAAGTGTAGTATGAACCTTTTAAGAATACCCTATACTTCATCTCCATACACCTAATGACAACCCTGTAAGGTCTTATGCCCAAATTTTGTATGTGTGTATATATGGGCAGAATGGTTTGGATCACATGCTGCACCAAGATAAACCATAGTTTAGCACAAACATACGGGCTCCTGCAGAGAACAGTGTGTCCACTTTGCCCATTCTGATGCTACGCTAAGTGGATTGTGATGATGGATTGTGTTTGAGGAGCATACTGTGTAATATTGACATTCTTGCTTGTTTTGAAGGCTAAAGCAATCTGCATATTTAAAATTACTTTCCTCCCTTGCTCCCAAATTCTTTTCATGACTAGTATGTTCCAGTCAAGGGAGACCATGTGATTGGCATAGTGACCACCAAAGCTGGGGACATATTCAAAGTGGATGTTGGGGGAAGTGAGCAAGCATCTCTATCCTACTTGGCATTTGAAGGTGCAACCAAAAGAAACAGGCCAAACGTGCAGGTAAGGAGTCTGAACATGACTGACAGCATTGATTCTCTAAAGCTACATTCTAAACACAATTTCGTGAGAGCCTCGTTGAGTTCAGTGTGATTTACTGCAACAGACAGGATTAAGTTGTTAAGCTTGTGCTAATTATTCACAATGGTAATATTGAGTCAATACCTCTCCTTTAGTCACAATGTTTTATCAGTACATCTCTTGTGTGAACATGTTGAAGGAGATCACGTACACCATGAGCAAAGAGTTTAAATTCCTTTGCATGTTGCTCCTCCATCTGTCAATTTATGACAAGAGCTCCTGATCTTTGGAATATGCATGTGGTAACAAATTACTCATTGTCATGCTTAGATAGCCAATAATAATAGGAACAGGCTTTGCCTGTTTGGGTTCCTTTTAAAATCAGTGTTGGACAGTTAAGAGTCTGATGTTGCATCTTCCTTTTAGTGCTGGACTATTGACACTTAAGCTCGGATGTCTTTTGTTGTTTGACAGTATTTTATGTCAGTTGACCGATGTGCCAACACTACAACTCACAGACTTTTGTTGCCCTGTTTAATGAGAGCAGCAAGCAACTACATCCCAGGCAAAATGATTTCTTAATAAAACCCTTCATTTGTAATGTAACATACCCTCCCACATTTCAGATGAATATAGAAACATTCTTGCGTGATGAAGCTAATTGGATATAAATGTATTAAAGTTGGACACGATACCTTTCATAAGAGTTACACATTCAGAACCATTTCATCTATTTATGTATATTTTTTTCCTTAGGTGGGAGACCTTATTTATGGACAGTTCATTGTTGCCAATAAAGATATGGAACCTGAGATGGTCTGTATTGACAGCAGTGGCCGAGCAAATGGAATGGGAATCATTGGACAAGATGGTTTCTTATTCAAGGTGTCATTAGGCCTAATAAGAAAGTAAGTGTGACAGATTTCTAACCAAGTATTTTGAGCTTGGAAGTTCTAGCTTAGATTGCAAAAGCAAATTACATGCTTGGCAGTGCAACTGTTATATGTGAACTAGGATTAATATCACTTCGGCATTTTAATTGCATGCCAAAATTGACGTAACTAAAAAAAAGGATGTAGTAACTGAAGACTACTAATCAATACAGACTTATATCAGGGTAACTGACACAAACTCTTCCAGGACTTTAGTGCTTTAGATGTGAGAGGTTATGTTTTTCTTGAAGATTCTTTGCATATACAAAACTAAAATGTTTGGGAAGAAAGCCAAGGAAGAACTTTTCTCCCTGGCATGTTTTTGTTGCACAAATAGTATGTTAATTTATCAGTCAGTCATGCAGTTTCTCACTCTGCCCCTAGCCCTCTTGACCAGAAATCTAAAGAGTGACAGTCCCATGAAAATGTTTTATACCACCTCATCTTAGTGAGATATAACCTGATAATGGGCATCTCCCAAGTCCCAAAATCAGTGGGCCTGTGAAATTGCAGGTTACTTTTTCAGCAAAATCCTTTTTTTAAAAAAGCATCCCAACACCTGCTCTGATTTGGGTAGGTCCTAAAGAAAAAAAATGTAGCTTTGTAAGAATTGAGGTCTTAATCGTTAGAAGTATGAACAGTTTACCAGAGCCATATATTGATTTTTCTTCCCTTCACATTTTATTTTGATTGCAGACTCTTAGCTCCGGAGTGTGAAATAATCCAAGATTTGGGACAACTTTATCCATTTGAACTGGTTTTAGGAATGAATGGGAGAATTTGGGTGAAAGCCAAAACAATTCAACAGACTTTAATTGTGGCAAATGTCTTAGAAGCCTGTGAACACATGACTGCAGAACAGAGGAAACAAGCCGTTTCCAAGTTGTTAGACAACTGATGGGAAGGAATTTTAAATAGATATTCTTATGTGGAAATGATGACCCAGAAATGCATTTTTAAATATTTTTTTATATTTAAGGCAATAAATGTTAACAGTTCAAATACTTTTTTTTTATTATTCTGCATCTTTTGCTCTTGAGTTTGTTTTGTAACAAATTATGTCTGCTTGTGGCAGACTGTGACTTGTAGTGCACTTTTTGTAAAAGTATGCATACTTCAGACTTTTATAACTTAGTCAGTAGTATTTGCAAAACAAAGGCATCCTCCCTTTGGTCTGTTATTTTATTCTCACTGTATTTTTAGTGACTTGCAGCTTGATTGAGTTGTGAATTACTTTTTGCCAGCTCTACTTGATGAAGCTGTGAAAAATAAAGAAAAAGGTTTGTATCAATGAAAGAAGTGGCTTATGCCTTGATTGCTTTTTCCAGAAAGAGCTGATTTTGTTGCACTTTCCATGAGAAATGTGTGTGTTTTTTAAATTTTATATACCAGGGGTGGCCAACTCCCAAGAGACTGCGATCTACTCACAGAGTTAAAAACTGGCAGAATTAAAACCTGGGGGTTCAGGTCAAAGATGTTGGGGTTTTAGGGGGGAGGAAAATTGTTGAGCTTTTTTTTTTAGGGGTGCCACAGTTCAGCTTCTTTGGGGGAAGCCAATGATCTACCAGTGATCTGCTGCAGGCGTCCAGTGATCTACCTGTAGATCACGATCTATCTGTTGGACATCATAATAATAATAATTTATTATTTGTACCACACCCATCTGGCTGAGTTTCCCCAGCCACTCTGGGCAGCTTCCAACAAAGATGAAAGATACACTAAAATGTCACATATTAAAAACTTCCCTGAACAGGGCTGCCTTCAGATGTCTTCTGAATGTCAGGTAGATGTTTATCGCTTTGACATCTGATGGGAGGGCGTTCCACAGGGCGGGCGCCACTACCAAGAAGGCCCTCTGCCTTATTCCCTGTAACTTGGCCTCTCGCAGTGAGGGAACCGCCAGAAGGCCCTCGGAGCTGGACCTCAGTGTCCAGGCAGAACGATTGGGGAGGAGACGCTCCTTCAGATATACTGGACCAAGGTCGTTTAGGGCTTTAAAGGTCGGCACCAACACTTTGAATTGTGCTCGGAAACGTACTGGCAGCCAATGTAGGTCTTTCAAGACCGGTGTTATATGGTCTCGGCGGCCACTCCCAGTCACCAGTCTAGCTGCCGCATTCTGGATTAGTTGTAGTTTCCGGGTCACCTTCAAAGGTAGCCCCACGTAGAGCGCATTGCAGTAGTCCAAGCGGGAGATAACCAGAGCATGTACCACTCTGGCGAGACAGTCTGCAGGCAGATAGGGTCTCAGCCTACATACCAGATGGAGCTGGTAAACAGCTGCCCTGGATACAGATTTGACCTGTGCCTCCATGGACAGCTGTGAGTCTAAAATGACTCCCAAGCTGCGCACCTGGTCCTTCAGGGGCACAGTTACCCCATTCAGGACCAGGGAATCCACACCTGCTCGCCTCCTGTCCCCCAAAAACAGTACTTCTGTCTTGTCAGGATTCAACCTCAATCTGTTAGCCGCCATCCATCCTCCAATCGCTTCCAGACACTCACACAGGACCTTCACCGCCTTCACTGGTTCTGATTTAAAAGAGAGGTAGAGCTGGGTATCATCCACATACTGATGAACACCCAGCCCAAACCTCCTGATGATATCTCCCAGTGGCTGCATGTAAATGTTGAAAAGCATGGGGGAGAGGACAGAACCCTGAGGCACCCCACAAGTGAGAGCCCAGGGGTCTGAACACTCATCCCGCACCACCACTTTCTGAACACGGCCCAGGAGGAAGGAGCGAAACCACTGTATGACAGTGCCTCCAGCTCCCAGCCCCTGAAGACGGTCCAGAAGGATGTTATGGTCGATGGTATCAAACGCCGCTGAGAGATCCAGCAGAACTAGGAAACAGCTCTCACCTTTGTCCCTAGCCCGCCGGAGATCATCAACCAGTGCGACCAAGGCAGTTTCAGTCCCATGATGAGGCCTGAATCCCGACTGGAAGGGATCCAAATGGTCCGCTTCTTCCAGGCGTGCCTGGAGTTGTTCAGCAACCACTCGCTCAATCACCTTGCCCAAGAATGGAAGATTTGAGACTGGGCGATAATTGGCCATCGTGGCCGCATCTAAATATCGTTTTTTAAGAAGCGGTTTAATAACCGCCTCTTTCAGCGGGTCTGGGAAGGCTCCCTCACGGAGGGAAGCATTCACCACCCCAAGAAGCCCATCGCCCAGTCCTTCCCGGGTAGCTTTTATAAGCCAGGATGGGCAAGGATCCAGGAGACAGGTGGTTGGCTTCACTCGTCCAAGCAGCCTGTCCACATCCTCGGAGGTAACAGATTGGAATTGATCCCACACAACTTGACTAGACAGGACTCTAGCACTCTCCCGCCCTGGCCCTGCTCCCACGGTGGAGTCTACTTCCCGAATCTGAGCGATTTTATCTGCAAAAAACTTTGCAAAATCATTGCAGGAGATCATGTGGCCCGTACTGGGCCCCGATGTCGCAGGTGGTTCCGCTAAATTGTGAACCACCTGAAAAAGGCTCCTGCTGCTGTTTTCTGCAGATGCAAAAGAGGCGGCGAAGAAATATACTGTTTTATATACTGTTTGATTGCAGGAAAAGCCTTCAAAGCGTTTACAAAAAAGATAAAACAATATGATTATCACTAAAAAATAAATAAATACAACCATAATTTAAAACATATAGAAAGTTAAAACCACAATAAAGGTAAAGGGACCCCTGACCATTAGGTCCAGTCGTAACCAACTCTGGGGTTGCGGCGCTCATCTCGCTTTATTGGCCGAGGGAGCCGGCATACAACTTCCAAGTCATGTGGTCAGCATGACTAAGCCGCTTCTGGCGAACCAGAGCAGCGTACGGAAACGCTGTTTAGCTTCCCGCCGGAGCAGTACCTGTTTATCTACTTGCACTTTGACGTGCTTTCGAACTGCTAGGTTGGCAGGAGCAGGGACTGAGCAACGGGAGCTCACCCTGTCACGGGGATTCGAACCTTCTGATCGGCAAGTCCTAGGCTCAGTGTTTGAACCCACAGTGCCACCCGTGTCCTAAAACCACAATAGACTCAAAAGGTAAAGGTACCCCTGCCCGTACGGGCCAGTCTTGCCAGACTCTAGGGTTGTGCGCCCATCTCACTCAAGAGGCCGGGGGCCAGCGCTGTCCGCAGACACTTCCGGGTCACGTGGCCAGCGTGACAAAGCTGCATCTGGCGAGCCAGCGCAGCACACGGAAACGCCGTTTACCTTCCCGCCATTAAGTGGTCCCTATTTATCTACTCGCACCCGGAGGTGCTTTCAAACTGCTAGGTTGGCAGGCGCTGGGACCGAGCAACGGGAGCACACCCCGCCGTGGGGATTCGAACCGCCAACCTTTCGATCAGGAAGCCCTAGGCGCTGAGGCTTTTACCCACAGCGCCACCCGTGTCCCTACAATAGACTAGACTAAAACAAATTAAAACTTATTAAAACTTTCTAAACGTTTGGGTAGGCTTATCTAAATAAGAATGTACCGTATTTAGCATGCACGGAAAAGAATACAATGAAATTGCCTGCCAGCTATCAGATGTTGAAGTTGGCTCCCATAATTGTTTCTTATAGTGTTGTAAGAACTATTCAACTTCCTCTTGCAACGAAAATACATTACTACCTTCTGAAGTGCACAATCTTGCTGATGCCTTTCTTGCTGGATTGTCCTGCATCAGAAGGCTGGGACTGCACATTTTAATGTTCCCCTGTAATTTTTCAGATTTCAGTTCATGTAGGAAAAGCACTATGCTTTTTCCTTTAGAGGAATTTGAGTCCCACTTAAAATACTTCATTGGAGGAGACGGATTCTCAAGCGTTTGTGATGGCTCTCCCCACCCCCCATTTCTTCCAATCTGTCTCCACCCCTTTATAGCTCTATATTCAGCTTTTCTGTGCTGCACTAGGTTGTAATTGATACATGATCAGGGCTTTTTTCCAGCTGTAACTCGCAGGAACTCAGTTCCGGCGCCTCTCAGGTGGGCGCCATTGCCATTATAAGAGAACAAGGGAGTCGTTCATGGTGAGTTCTGGCACCTCTTTTTCTAGAAAAATAGCACTGGATATGGTGCTGTGCGAAGAACTAGATTTACTCTCAAAGACCTTATTTCCCCATATGAAGCAACCAGGATCCTGCGATCATCTGAGGCCCTTCGTCACGTGCCTCCTCAGCAAGTGGTCTGGAGGGTGGCAACACGATAACAGGCCTTTTTTGTGGTGGCTCTCTATTTGTGGAATGCTTTCCCTTGGGAGGCTTGCCTGGTGCCTTCATTACACATCTTTAGGCGCCAGGCAAAAACATTACTCTCACATTAGTTCTTTGGTTGATTAAACTACGACCTTTTAAATGTGTTAGGGTTGTTACGGTCTTTTTATTTATTGTTTTGAATTGCCTTGTGATCTTTGAAGGACTGTATAAATTTAATTAATAATAAAATGTCTTTGCAGCTCCTTACCCCCTTGCCCCAGTAAAATTAGGTAGTCAGTTACTAGATAGGGGTGGGTGTGTCAAACTCAGATTTGCTGCTGTGCAATGGGTTTAACAGCTCTGAATTAGAACTTGGGTATCCATGCATGTTGCTGCTACTTGTACCTTCTCTCTCTCTATTAAACCCATACTTTATTGAAATTCATAGATAACAAAAACAATCTTAAATGAACAAAAAAAGACAATCTTGTATAAGTAATCTTGTATAAATTTACAAATATAATATAAATTAATTCCATCTTATACAGTCTCTTTCACTCTACATTCTTAGAAAAGTATGATTGACTTCCCATCATCTCCCAATGTATTTAACATTTCTAATATCAAATGTGCTTACAATTATTACCTTAATCTTTCTATATTTTCTAATACTTTCTTACAAGATATCGTACCACTTTTCCTTATTTATTTGTAGTTAATTTACATAGGGGGCATTCAAATGCTGTCATAGATGCCATACCGCTATTCTGTTTTTGTAAATATCTCCTAAACATATCCCATTTTTGAATAAATAATTGTTTTGTATTACCTCTCAGCCTGTTAGTCAGTTGTGCCATTTCTGCGTATTCTAGTAATTTATTCTGCCATTCCAATAGGGTTGGAACCTTTTCCCCTTTCCAGTTCATTGCAATTAACATTCGGGCGGCGGCCATTGCATATAAGAAAATTTATTTTACATTTTTCAGTATATCTCTACCTAGAATTCCAAGCAGGAAAGCTTCTGGATTTTTAAAAGAATGTTAATTTAAAGATATTTTTCATCTCACCATAAATGAGATTCAAAAACTCTTTTAATTTTCCTGCACGTCCACCACATACAGGTATGATACATATTTCCTTCACTTTCCCCGCACCACCAGCATATGTTAGAGACATTTTTGTACATCTTCGAAAGCTTTGATGAAGTAATATATCTAAACTGCATCTCCATTAGGTTTTCTTTGATGGTACAGCATGCTATAAAATTCATATTTGTTTTCCAAAGAGTTTCCCACTCACTCATCGGAATGGTATGTCCGATGTCCTGCGCCCATTCAATCATCACTCCCTTCACCTCCTCCTCCTTGACTTCACAGTTAAGGAGGAGTCGGTACATATTTGAAATTATCTTAGTTTTATTATTTAATAATTTTCTTTCCAATTTAGAGGGCTCAGTGGTGAAACTTTTTTTTTATCTTATTTAAATGTCTCGATGATACTCTAGCTACTTGATGATGTTGAGTTGATGATACTCTAGCTACTTGTACCTTTTCTGATTTGATAGGCTCTGCCTAGGATATGTATGCCTATTGGAAATGCCTTTGGGGCTCTTAGAAATCCTATTTGTGCTGTTCATGTTAAACCTTTGAGCTTCATGTGAATTACTTGAAGGGGAAGTATGTCAACAGATAAGACTTGCCTTGCTAGATACAATCGAAAGACCCATCTAATGCATCCTTCTGTCTTGCTGGCCAGCCAGATGTCCTCTGGGAAACATACAAGGTGGGCATGAAGGAAATGCTCCTCTCTTGTTTTGCCCCAATATCTGCTGGTTACGATCATCCAAAACTGATCTGAAGGGGAGGCTGTTTTCCTTCCCTTACTCCTTACTCCTTGCTTAACAGTTTTGAAGCTGATCTTTAATATAACCAATAATACATGTAAGAGACGGGACACGGGTGGCGCTGTGGGTAAAAAGCCTCAGCGCCTAGGGCTTGCCGATCGAAAGGTCGGCGGTTCGAATCCCCGCGGCGGGGTGCGCTCCCGTTGTTCGGTCCCAGCGCCTGCCAACCTAGCAGTTCGAAAGCACCTCCGGGTGCAAGTAGATAAATAGGGACCGCTTACTAGCGGGAAGGTAAACGGCGTTTCCGTGTGCGGCTCTGGCTCACCAGAGCAGTGATGTCACGCTGGCCACGTGACCCGGAAGTGTCTCTGGACAGCGCTGGCCCCCGGCCTCTTGAGTGAGATGGGCGCACAACCCTAGAGTCTGTCAAGACTGGCCCGTATGGGCAGGGGTACCTTTACCTTTACCTAACACATGTAAGGTATCTAAATACTATAGTCTATAATTTAACAATCACATATTTTCCCAGAAAGTTGCCTGATTGCATCTCCACTGAAACGTAAGTTTATATTATCAACTGACATCACCAGAATTTAAAGAATCTGTGACAGGGAAGTGGGGAAGAGTGACCAATAAATACCTGGGCCCGCAATAAACACACTTTTAAAATGCTGAGAATGATTCTGGCATCCAGTTTAGGCTCTACCCAGGTACTGCCTGAAATGCTTTAGAGACCTGTAAAACTAGTTTGACAGGCCCCTAGTTTGACAGGGGCTTCAAGTAAATCTAAAGATGGGTAAATATTACAGTACAGTGTGAACATGGATAGGAATGTCCTCTCCAACTGCTTGTCCTATTTTGATGGCTGGCTTTCAGATTACTCAGTCTGTTGTGGACCAGTTGCTTGGAGTTTTGTGGCCATCCATGTGTTGACCATCCTGGCTCCTAAAAGCAGCCAGAGGAAGCTTGGCTAGAGGTGGTGGTGGTTGTGAACACCTCCCTTGATGATGATGTTCTACTGTTTTCTTCAGTGAGAAGCAGGGATTAGACTAAGGTTTTCAGATGTCCCCGTCTCCTGGGGACAATCCCCAGATTTACAAATCAGTCCCCATACAAAATCCATTGAAGTTGAAAAGTGTCCCCAGATTCATTGGAAAAAAATCTGGTAACCTTAGATTAGACTTGCTGACAGAACTTATTTTTAGATTGTACCCTTGTGCCTGTTTTAATTTGTTGTTATTAAGGGGCATGAGAAAGAAGCCATAGCAGCTCAACCCCAGACATTCTTACGTATTAGCCTTCTTCAGGCATTACAGTACTCACATAAAGAGGGCAAGTGCGGCGAAAAGGGTCATGTGGGGTCATGCACTTAGCTCAGTTCTTAGGTGCAGCTTTTATATTGTCATGCACTCTTCACCAGGCTGCCCTTGGAGACTGGAAGCTGCAATTGATACAGGATGTGAAAGCCAGGGTGCGGATGGGCACTATTGACTGGGTCCTTAAACCTGCACTGGTTGCCAGCATGCTTCTGAGCCCAATTCAACGTTCTTCTGTTTTGAAATCACTGACTTGACTCCCAGATGTCTAAAACCTCCTTCCACAAACGCCTGGTGTTGAAATCTGTTACTATACGTTTTAGAGGTAGATCAATGTACCTTCTAAGACAGGCCTCTTTGAGGGGTAGAGCATATTACAAAGTTGGATTGTATTGAGCTTTTATTCAACAGGTCCTGGGACTGCATGGTGAAAGGTGTGCTGTAAATGTCTCTAAATAAAACAACAAATGAGTTTTGAAGCGAGGAGCCTGCTCTGTTTATGGAGGCTCCTGGCACGATTGGGCAGTTACAAAAAGGCACAGCAAGAACAAAGAATTACAATTTTATGCTCTAAAAAGCCAGTGTTGTGTCGGGATTGGAGCACTGGACTAGGAGCTGGGAAACCAAGGTTCGAATCCTTCTTAGCCATGAAACTCTAGGTGGTGACCTTGGGCCAGTCACTGCCTGCCAGCCCAACCAACCTCACAGGATTGTGGAGATTAAATGAGCAGGGGGGGAGAACTGTATGCTGCTGTGAGCTCCTTGGAGGACAATGTGGCATGTAAACACAAATAAATAAATACTCCTTGCTTTTTCCTGTTCTGAAAGAATAACAGTTGACACCTGTATCAACTAAGACTTATGGCAATGTTATTAGTCACACAAAGCAAGTTTGCTGTATGGCACATTGTGATTACTGCTGTAAGGAAAAATAATTCATTTCTCTCCGTTTCTAATTGGTACCTCCGGAGGGCGCGAGGGGTCAGTGCGCAGCCTTTGTGTTGTGGAGACATTCCTGCTGTGGGTGGAGAAGTAATTAGAGAACTTATCTCGTTAAAAATAAGAACCGTGGACACTTAATCTTGGAAACTGTCTACAGATGAAAAACACCTTCCTAGGAAGTCTTAAAAGGTTACCCTCTTGGCTGTTGACCAGAAATGGAGAATGCACAAGTTTTGGGGTGGGGAATCAAATGGAGCCGTTCTGAATCTGTTTGGAGATGGCGCACCTCTTGAATCAGGGAGAGATGTACCTGTGCATCCCTGTTTGTTTCTTTTTTCAAAAAAATTAAAATTGGTTTTTCAAATTAAATTTTCAAATTAAAATTTTACAGAGCTTTATCAAATCATAAAAACAAGATTAAAAATCATAAAAACAAGATTCCAAGGAATCTCTTGGACTTCCACCCCCCGTTATAAATAATTTCCTCTCACATCTTTTATGATGATTAAAATCTTTTACATCTCCATTGTGTCCAGAATTCACCCTTAAACTATAAGTGATATTCCAATCCTAATGATTTTAAGTGTTCACAGTGGTCTAAGATATGTTATAAATTTTCCCCATTCCTTATTAAAATTTTGGTCTTCCTGATTTCTGATGCTTCCTGTCATTTCAGCCATTTCAGCATAGTCCATCTGCCACTTCATCTGCCATTCTTCTCTGGTAGGAACTTTTTCTTCTTACCATCTCTGGGCCAATAACATCCGTGCAGCCGTGGTCGCATACGTAAATGGACTTTTCTGCTCCCAAGGTACCTAGAAGCATCTTTTGGTTGGTCACGTTCTGGAATCTGATGCTGAGCCAGCTGGATCCTTGATCTGACCCAGCAGGGCTCTCCTGGTCATTGTGCTCTTGCTGCATGTGCATGGCTCTACATACAGTGCGGAGGTGGTTGCATTTGTGTGCTCATGCATGCGCAGTGGAAGCTAATGGTGCATGGGAGGTGAATGTAAAGCCCACAGACATTGTGCTGCTTGTCATGTGGCACTTTGTTCCTTTATTGAGAGGATCCCAGAGATCATAGCTGTCAACTTACAGATTTGAAAATAAGGGACCAGCAGCCTTGAAAATAAGGGACCAGCAGCCAAAATAAGGGACCTGCAGCCTCACCTGTTCCAGGCACTCCAGTCTTCCTGTCCTCCTGCAGTCTGGTCAAACTCATGCTGGTAGCTTCGAGAACACTGTCCAACCAACTTTGTAACCAGAGGTTCAACTGAATAGAATCTGAACCACATGCACCACAAGGCCTATGCAGCCTCAACTTAAGATGGCTCCCCGGCCTGGCTTTGCACTGCAAAGTTTGCAGCAGCACGTGCAACAAAATGGCCTCCAGCATTCAAAAACCTCCTCAGCTTGCATTAACTAGCCACACACAAGGCATGCAAGCTCCACCCCCCAGTCGTTTAAGAACTTCTTATTGGGTGAGCAACACAGCCAAGCAACACAATTGGAGCCTCCCTCCTCCCTGGCTGGCAGGGAGGGAGGAAGAGGAGCTGCTTCCTTTGAAATTTAAGGGACATCATTTAAGGGACATTTATCAATAAGGGACAGCAGCGGGACATGGCGCTGGAATAAGGGACTGTCCCTTCAAATAAGGGACACTTGACAGCTATGCCAGAGATCCTTGGAGCTCTTCTTTTGCAGGGTACATTTGGCAGAAGCACACCAGAGTTGCCAACTGCCTAGAAAGAGGGAGTGCAGCTGGATGTGAAGCAGCTAGGAGTCAAGCTGCTTCTCACAGCACTTAGTGTATCAGCATGGGTGGGCACAAGTTTCAAGTGGTAGATGGTTTTATTTATGAAATCATAGGATCGTGCAGTTGGCAGGGACACCAAAGGACATATTGCAATGCACGAATAATAATAATAATGAAATTATAATAATTTATTATTTATACCCCACCCATCTGGCTGGGTTTCCCCAGCCACTCTGGGCCGCTTTCAACAGAGCATTAAAAACAGAATAAAACTTCAAACATGAAAAACTTCCTTAACAGGGCTGCCTTCAGATGTCTTCTAAAAGTGAGATGGCTCTTTATTTCTTTGACATCTGATGGGAGGGTGTTCCACAGGGCGGGTGCCACTACTGAGAAGGCCCTCTGCCTGGTTCCCTGTAACTTGGCTTCTCGCAGTAAGAGAACCGCCAGAAGGACCTCGGTGCTGGACCTCAGTGTCCAGGCAGAAAGATGGAGGTGGAGATGCTCCTTCAGCTATACGCGGCCGAGGCCGTTTAGGGCATGGGTAAGCAAACTAAGGCCCAGGGGTCAGATCCGGCCCAATCGCCTTTTAAATCCAGCCCGTGGACGGTCTGGGAATCAGCGTGTTTTTACATGAGTAGAATGTGTCCTGTTATTTAAAATGCATCTCTGGGTTATTTGTGGGGCATAGGAATTTGTTCATTTCCCCCAAAAAATTACAGTCCAGCCCCCCCACAAGGTCTGAGGGACAGTGGAACGGCCCCCTGCTGAAGAAGTTTGCTGACCCCTGATTTAGGGCTTTAAAGGTCAGCACCAGCGCTTTGAATTGTGCCCGGAAACGAACTGGGAGCCAATGTAGGTCTTTCAGGAGTGGTGTTACGCGGTCTCACCGTCCACTCCCAAGTCACCAGTCTAGCTGCCGCATTCTGGATTAGTTGCAGTTCCCGGGTCACCATCAAAGGTAGCCCCATGTAGAGCACATTGCAATAGTCCAAGCGGGAGAGAACCAGAGCATGTACCACTGTGGCGAGACAGTCTGCGGGCAGGTAGGGTCTCAGTGTTAATGGAGAAATCTGAGGGCTCCCTTGGACAAAACAAAGACACCAACCAGGATAACTTGGAGCAAAACAGCAGCCTGTAGGCTTGGCCTTCATTGGATACTGTTGTGACAGGACTTCCACCCGCAACAAGATGAAGCAAAATGGAAGTCCAGAACAAAAGAAGACCCCAACTTTTATTAGTTACTAATCCCCCAAACTACACCCCTAAGACTACATCACAACTACATCACAACTAGTTGTGGAGGTAACCTGAGTATCTTGTCACCTGGCTGGTTCCTCCTTTCCCCCCTCCCCATGAGTACTTTCCAGGTGACAAAGGGGAGTTTGCAGTTTCCTGCCCCCAGAGGGAAGAGCTGATCATTGTCCTTTGTTCCAGTCCGTGCTGAATCCACTCCTATATGCAAGTTCTTTGTGACCTTGATGGTCTTCTGCCTAGGACCATCAGGGTTGGTATAGCAACTGGGCAGGACTCCTGTGTATGTGCTGGTATGCTCAAGGGATTACGGCTGCCTTGTATCAAACCTTCCCCATTTTGTAGTCCTTCCTTCATGGAGTAAAATAAAAGTGGAACGGTGCAGATCCAATGTATGGTTGATTTTCAATGAATTTGTAACAGAAGCGTATAGTAAAGGTCCGTATAGTAAAAGCTATGGTTTTCCCAGTAGTGATGTATGGAAGTGAGAGCTGGACCATAAAGAAGGCTGATCGCCAAAGAATTGATGCTTTTGAATTATGGTGCTGGAGGAGACTCTTGAGAGTCCCATGGACTGAAAGAAGATCAAACCTCTCCATTCTTAAGGAAATCAGCCCTGAGTGCTCACTGGAAGGACAGATCCTGAAGCTGAGGCTCCAATACTTTGGCCACCTCATGAGAAGAGAAGACTCCCTGGAAAAGACCCTGGTGTTGGGAAAGAGTGAGGGCACAAGGAGAAGGGGATGACAGAGGACGAGATGGTTGGATACTGTTCTCGAAGCTACTAGCATGAGTTTGCCCAAACTGCGGGAGGCAGTGGAAGACAGGAGTGCCTGGCGTGCTCTGGTCCATGGGGTCGTACACGGCTAAACAACTAAACAACAACAACATAACAGAAGCGTAGCGTATGTAGTGTGTGTGTCAAGTTTGTACAAACTGAATGATTGGGGGGGGGGGTGTTCCTGCGACATCAGCCTGCGTACTAGATGGAGATGGTAGACAGCCTCCCTGGACACAGAATCTCAGCTAAACCAGCTAAATCTAGGAAGGAGAGTCCGCAACCTCACTGGCGCCCATGGCCTGGCCAGCAGCAGCTGATAATGGCACGTTCTCGCCTTAGGCGCAGCATAAGCAGAGCGGGGAAGCCTGCAGCCAGCTCGCCTCTTTCCCCTGCCATCAATCAGCGTGCGGGGGATTGATTAGTCAGCCTGGGAGCGCGTTGAGCCCCCCCCCCCCGCTCCCAGGCTCGAAGGTTGCAACAAAGCAAAGACCTTGGCGTCGCTTGCAGGTAGCGGGGGAGGCGCCTGATCAGCGGCAGCAGTTGCAGCAGGGGAGGCGCTGAGCCCGCAGGAGCATCTCTCTGCAGGAGCTGCTGTGGTGTGAGTATCCCTCGGTCCCTGCACTAGCCCGGCCGTGGGAGGGAATAAAACAGCAATATTCCCTGCTGCAGATCAAGGGAAATCCACGCTCGGTTGTCCCTTGGAAAAAACGCAGGCAGGCAGGGAATAAGAACAATATTCCCAGCAGCCAAAAAAAATAAAAAGAGGGAAATCCACTCTCAGTTGACCCTTGGAAAAAAAAAAAAACGCAGGCAGGGCGGGAATAAGAACAATATTCCCTGCAGCCAAAATAAAGGGGGAATTCTACGCTTGGTTGTTGCTAGAAAAAGCGCAGTCAGAGAAGAAATAATATTCCATGTCGGGGGCGGGACGAGCGGGATCCACTCTGCGGTGTCCCTTGGAAAAGCCTAGCCAGGGCTGCCTGGAAGCCGAGTGGCTTGTAGTTGGAGGGTTTTTTCCCATCTGGCTGAATGAAGCCGCTGGGAGTGCTCCAGAGTAGGGGAGAGGGTGCAGGAAATTTACCAAGAAAGGATCGCCTCTTTTAAAGGCACAACTTTTCTCTCTCTCTCTTTAAAGCATTTATAATTGCCTCCGCCCCCCCATCTTGTTGCAGTGTAATTATATGTTAATCTAGTTAGAGATAATCTTGTTGCCCCCTCCCCAAGTTAAGTGCCCCAATTTGGAAGTTCTGCTGAAATTATTATCGAATGATTGATGATCCTTCATCCTTAACCCAGGGCGGGTTACAGCAGTAAAGCACTATATTAAAAGCAACTTACCACCGTAAAAATAAAAAAGGTAGGGTCCTAAAAAAACGACACTTTGCTTATGGTGCAGCAGTAAAGCTGCTAGCATATTTGCAAAGTTAAGCAGGGTTCAATATGGTTTCAAATTGGATGGGGGACTCTGTGTTGAAATCCCTGCATTGCAGGGGGTTGGACTAGATGACCATTGGGTGCCTTCCAACTTTGCGATTCTATATTTCTAACTACAAAGTAAGAGGAGCAGTATTTACCATATTGGCTCCAGGAAGTTGTACTAGAATCAACAGACTTTATAGAGCTGGAAGGGAGCAGATAGACCCTCTGACCCTTGCCAGTCTGGGAATCTTGCAACTAAAAGCTTCCCTAAAACATGACCATCCAGCCATCACTTAAAGATCTCCAGCAAAGCACCCTGATGAACTCTGTCCCACTTCTGAACCTAAAGAAGCTTCTCCAAATGTTTAGGTGAAATCTTGCTTTCTTGCCTCTTGAGAAAATGAAGGTATTGACTCTTGAGAAAATGAAGGTCATGGCTTTCAGATTTTTTTTTTTAAAAAAACATATTCTGAAAGATTATTACTGTCTTTAAAGTCTGAGGAGATGCTGTATACTGTTATAGGTAATTTCTGCACTGGGTAGCCTAGAATGTATAAATAGTTTAGGGTTTTTTGTTTGTTTCTTTCTTTTTCAGTTTTATTTGTCGCTTGAATATTTCTCAATGAATGTAAATAAATATGTTCCTTATGAGGAGTTAAGCAGAGTGTATCCAAATATTCCATTTTATCGGACTTGTGGCTTGGATTTCAGGCACCATTTCAACCTTTGATTTGTGAGGTTCAACAAAGGCTTCCTTTTTCAAATGGTAAAGAAGCAGCCTATTTTAAGAAACAGGTTGCCAGCTGACCAGAAAATAGTTAGCCTGGCTTACGCTCCTGTCTTTCAAAGCAGTTTGATGTGCATACATTGTCAAGTGTCTTCCCCCACCTCAAAGATAAACATTAGCACACTGATGCCTGCACATTAAGGCAGTATTAAAACTGTTACAGTAGTGGATCGAAAGGTTGGCAGCCCTATTTAAAAGCCAGATATTGCAGCTGGAATGATTAGATAGCTGTGTTGATTTACTCTTGTCTCCCTGGTTTTAAACACACATTCGCTTGAGTTGATATGTATTTCGCTTTGACCGTAAGGGGAACAGAGCAGGGAATCGAGTAAATCTTTTGTGACCTGAATCCTGTGGGGAGGCTATGCAAACCCCTTGCGTAACAGATGGCGTATTTAGAAATAACCCTTTACATTAATCAAACACTTGTGCTTTGTTTTGAAATAATCCTCACTTTAAAGTGAGTATTAACTTCGTATCTTGTACATCGAGAATAGCATCTTTGGGCTCCATCTATTTACCTGGGATTAAGACCTGCTGGCAACCTAGCAGTTCGAAAGCACCCCCGGGTGCAAGTAGATAAATAGGGACCGCTTTCTAGCGGGAAGGTAAACGGCGTTTCCGTGTGCGGCTCTGGCTAGCCAGAGCAGCGATGTCACGCTGGCCACGTGACCCGGAAGTGTCTCCGGACAGCGCTGGCCCCCGGCCTCTTAAGTGAGATGGGCGCACAACCCCAGAGTCTGTCAAGACTGGCCCGTACGGGCAGGGGTACCTTTACCTTTACCTTTAAGACCTGCTGGCATAGCTGAAAGCTTCTGAAAACTGGTTTGCTATTTGTGTAATATTTTTCCTCAGAACCAAATCCACAGAATTGGGGGTATATATATATATATATATATATATATATATATATATATATATATACACCGTATTTTTCGCTCTATAACACGCACCTGACCATAACACGCACATCGTTTTTAGAGGAGGAAAACAAGGAAAAAAATTCTGAATGAAACAGTGGATGTATCATTTTTGTGCTTCATGCTGTGGCCACAGACATGTGATCTGATGGTGAATTTGGGGTAGCTCAATGCAAAGATCCTGAGGATCCATGTGCATCCATGCTTTTTAACCACATTTTTGCACCATTGCAGCCCCAGGCAACAGTGGGTGTGTGATTTTTGGGGGGCAGGCTGCTATGTGATCTGATGGTGAATTTGGGGTGGCCCAATGCAAAGATCCTGAGGATCCATGTGGATCCATGCTTTTTAACCACGTTTTTGCACCATTGCAGCCCCAGGCAACAGTGGGTGTGTGATTTTAGGGGGGCAGGCTGCTATGTGATCTGATGGTGAATTTGGGGTGGCCCAATGCAAAGATCATGAGGATCCATGTGGATCCATGCTTTGTAACTACATTTTAAGTGGGGAGTGAAGGAAAAACACAGAAGGGACAAGAGAGCGGTGTGCAGAGAAGCAGCTGGCTAAGAAAGCAGGAAAGGGATTTTACGGGAGGGAGGAAAGAAAGGCAAAAGTTTCCACAAACCGAAGCCAGCTTTCTCTCTCCTCCTGCATGTTTTCTGGCTGCCTGCGAGGAGCACGGAGAGGAATTAGAAGGAAAGACCTCTGCTTTCCCCTCTGCTTGCCTGGAGGGGAGGGGATTTGCCTGCTCTTTGTTCCGTTTGAGCAAACACAGCAACGAAACAGAGGAGGGTGGGCAGTAAGACCCTGAGGCAGAATGCAGGAAAGCAACCACTTCCTCTTTTCAGGTTTCCCTCTCCTACACAACGCACGATTGATTTTTGCTGATTTTTGTTCCTGCGCTCCCCTAATCGGCTCCAGGGACCCCCCCCCCCCCCACATTCGCTCCATAACACGCACAGACATTTCCCCTTCCTTTTTAGGAGAAAAAATCTGCGTGTAATAGAGAGAAAAATACGGTATATGTTATTAATGTGTGACATTTTAATGTATTTTTCATCTTTGTGGGAAGTTGCCCAGGGTGGCTGGGGAAACCCAGCCAGATGGGTGGGGTACAAATAATAAATTATTATATTATTCTTATTATATATGCCAGCAGTAAGTGCTTGGCATTGCTCAGGAAGTCAAATGAGTGTGGGGAACATCCCACAAGTGCAGTTTTGAAAGTTTTGGTCTGCCATCTTGATTTAACACGGCAAATTTTCAAAAGTAGGGGGTCCATGGCTTGGTTTTTGAAAAATGAGGTCCACAGTACTTCACTAGTGAGCTTTGTGGGAAGGGGTTTTTGGTTTTGTTCTTATTATGATAGGTATTTTGTGCTTTCATTTGGTAGCGTTATGCTGTAAACCACCCCGTGATCTTTGGATGAAGGATGGTATTATTATTATTATTATTATTATTAGAGAGCCAGTGTGGTGTAGTGGTTAAGAGCGTTGATTCGTAATCTGGTGAACCGGGTTCGATTCCCCACTTCTCCACATGCAGCTGCTGGGTGACTTTGGGCTAGTCACACTTCTTTGAAGTCTCTCAGCCCCACTCACCTCACAGAGTGTTTGTTGTGGGGGAGGAAGGGAAAGGAGAATGTTAGCCGCTTTGAGACTCCTTCGGGTAGTGATAAAGCGGGATATCAAATCCAAACTCTCTATTATTATTATTATTATTATTATTATTATTATTATTATTATTATTAAGCACTAGAGGTCTCTCCCATGGCCCTGCCCATCTGTTAAACATGGCCCATGGTTTGTGAGGCAGAGGAGATAAGCATCCAGGCCACAGGCCAGTTCAAATATCCCCCCCCCCGCGCCTTATACCCAATCACATTACAGATTCATATACAGTCATACCTCGGGTTACAGACGCTTCAGGTTGCCCTGTTTTCAGGTTGCGCACTGCGCCAAACCCGGAAGTACCGGAACGGGTTACTTCCAGGTTTTGGTACTCGCGCTTGCGCAGAAGCGCTAAATCGTGCTTTGCGCAGAAGCGCCGAATCGCAACCCGCGCATGTGCAGACGTGGCGCTGCGGGTTGCGAATGTGCCTCCCACACGGATCACATTCACAACCCGAGCGTCCATTGTATTCAGTGATGCTGCCTGGCATCTGCTCTTCAAGACCCCAGGTAAAAGCCTTTCCCAGTCCAGCTGCCTTGGTTCCTCTAATTAGAGACCCAAGGTCTTCTGTATGCTCTGCCCCTCCTTATAGCTCCAGGTTGATTTGCAAACCAGGCAGGGCTTCTCTTTAGAAAGCTATAAATATAACATTTAAATGCCACTGCATTGGTGGGGCTCCCGAAGTGGATTGTTTTGCTGCCAAATGGTGAGTGTGCACAAAAGTGCCTTTGGATTTGCCCTTTGATCGTCAGGGGTTTGCCAGATCTGCTCCTGGCTTCGCAGTTCATAGACGTTGCTGCGGGGAATGTGGGGGCAACGGACTGAGCTGAATGGAGTGGCCTTTGAATGTATAGCGATCGGGACTGACTCATCCAAGAGAAATGAGATATTAATGATTAAAAGAGCTGCTTAATTGTTCTGGGCAAGGCTGATCAAAGGCAAAAGGAGTGAAAGAGCTTACATCTGCATTCTCTCTTACTGAGTAATCCACATCTATTGGGTGCAGTGAATGGTCTGGGAACACCCACCCCTCTACCCTTGTTGGCATCTGTCTTGTCTGAAGAGTCAAAAGAGTGCGCCTCCGGGAGTGAAGTCAAACCGCTGCATTAGGAACATGGAACCGACCTCCCTGGGCGCAAGCCTAGGCAGTGTGTATTGAGTTCCTAGGCTGCCCAGACGACAAGACCCCCTCTTGGCCACACAGATATGGTCCAAAGGAAAGCAGAGCAATACGTTTGGCACCAGCTTGGCTGCAGGAGTTGCCAGAAGGAGGCGTACAAAGTGCTATCCAACTGTCTTTAGGGACTCCACTCCAGATTTATGTAGGGCAGGGGTGTCTAAATGTTTTTCAAAGAGGGCCAGCTGTGATGAAGTGAATGGCCGTGGGGGCCAACCAAAGGGCCAGCCAAAGTTTTGACCTTTTTTTTTGGATTGACGTTGTTGAGCTTCTTTTAGGATTGAAATTGTTGAGGTTTTTTTTAAAAGGATTTTATCCCAGGAAATAAACTGCCACAGGGGCTGGATTAAACCAACCCGTGGGCCAGATTAGGCCCCCAAAATGGACTTGGGACATGCCTGATGTAGGGTTTACTCCTTAGCCTTCTCTTCTCCCAAAGATGTCCCGCAAGGCAGTGGAGGTTTAGGATCAGAGTTTTCCTTCTAGATAGGCTGCCTTCCCAGGTGGACGAGTCCCATCTGCCCCTCGCTTCCCTCTACAACATGTGCAGAAATAGTCTCATCCATTCAATCTGCCAGAGCTTGTCTCGGCATGCAGAGGAAGTCTCTAACTCACTGAGGGTTTAAGACCCACCGACCACCCTCCCCTCATTTTGCCAGCCGGTCGAAGCCATTCCCAGGGTGCGGCCACTGTTACATGCAGACTGCTTCTAGGGCCCACAGGTGAGAATTGGATGTAGGATGTGGACCAAGGTAGACAAACTACTGCAGAAAGAGCATGACGTGTCCCTCACCAGAGGTAATACCCCCTTCTCTAACATCCCATACACCCCACCACTGTACCGCTGTGGAAGCAAAAGAGGTGCAGATCTGATTAGTGACTGGTCCAAGAGAGCAATCTGTGAAAGCGGTTTGTCTCCCAAGGAGTTCAGAGATTATCACATCACACTCTTCCAGCAACCTTGGGGAGTGGTTTAGCAAAAGAGTGTGAGTGATACTGAGGGACCCTTGGTGATTCCCCCCCCCCCCCGCCTTAATGGGCATCGCTTTACACTTGTTTACATTGAATTCCATCTGCCATTTTTACTGCTCACTCGCCCAGATTGATCAGAAAGTTTTGGAGCTCTTGGAAACCCTTTTTGTTTTAACAATTGTTATGTACTGAGTTGAATAGGATCCAAAATGCAGCAGTCTGATTGGTCCTAGAACAATAGGATCCAAAATGCAGCAGTCTGATTGGTCCTAGAACAATAGGATTCAGAATGCAGCAGTCTGATTGGTACTAGAACAATGCAGCAGTATGATTGGTCTGCAGGAGCCACCCAATCCAGCTCCAGATGGAAGTGAATCCACAACCTGGTTGGCCTACAGAAGAATTCCGGAATTAGCCAATCACGTGCAGCCCATTGTGTAAATAATGTATATAAAGCAGATACTTTGGGGAAACTTTCATTCTTCCTCACCACTATGAGCTGAATAAAGAGCATGAAATCTACTCTCGACTCCGAGTATATTTCAACAATATAACATCCTCAGCAAACTTGGCTACCCCACTGTTCATCCCTGAAACTAAGTACCGTAACTCATACACAAGTTTAAAAGTCCAAACACTGATCCTCAAAGGACGCCACTTTCTGCACACCTCTAATGGGGGAATGAGGCATTAATTCCTAGTCTCCCTTTCCTGTTTCTTAACCATTCTTAACCTGATCCACAAGACTACTCGTTTGGAAACTTTGGGGGAGAAGGGGGATCACCTATGAAATACTTGCTTTGTTAGAATGACTTAAATGCTTTTTAGTACAGGGTTTTACACACCCAGATTGTGTAGTATACAGATTGTCTTTCATATAAAACTCTATAGGACTTATGCCTGTGAATAGTGTGGACACCCAAATGCAAGATGCATTTCTGCATCTGGGTTCTACCATTGTCGTGAGAGAAGCATGCTTGTGAATTGTTGCTTCTGCCTTCCTCTGGTTGATGGTGCTTTCCTTTTCAACTCTGACATTTTGCCATCTGAGAAACAGGAAGAAACAAGATAGCATGCCCTTTGGTAGCATGGAGTGCAGCAGTTAGAGGATCTTTCTCTAGCATTGGGTATATTCACAATTTTGCTTGAACAGAACTAAGGCATGCATTTATCTGGGAGCAAAGTCCACTAAACCAAGTACGTCTTGCTTGCGAGTAAACATGCATGGAATTGCTGTCAAATTTCATAAAAATGCAACATAGTACCATTCTGTGTATTAATAATGATGCCTTATATGTTGTAAAAACAGTGAAATAAGTTTAGGTTTGATAAGAAAGTATTGCATATATTTTTATTTTCCTCTCCTGGAAACCCTGGGGGAGGGGAAGCCACCCCACCCCACCCCCAGCTTCCAAATTTATGGACATTTTACATCTCTAGCCATGTAAAGGTAAAGGACCCCTGACCGTTAAGTCCAGTCACAAACGACTCTGGGGTTGCAGCGCTCATCTCACTTTACTGGCCAAGGGAGCCAACGTTTGTCCTCAGACAGTTTTTCCAGGTCATGTGGCCAGCATGACTAAGCCGCTTCTGGCGAAACCAGAGCAGCGCACGGAAACACCATTTACCTTCCCGCTGGAGCGATGCCTATTTATCTACTTGCACTTTGACATGCTTTCGAACTGCTAGGTTGGCAGGAGATGGGACCGAGCAGCTGACCCCGTCGCGGGGATTTGAACCGTCGACCTTCCGATCAGCAAGCCCTAGGCTCAGTGGTTTAGACCACAGCGCCACCTGCGTCCGATAGGGCTTTTAAGATAGGCCCTCCTCACTTGTGATGACAGTCCAAACATAGAACTGTAAAGTTGGAAAGGACCACAAGGGTCATCTAGTCCAACCCCCTGAAATGCAGGAATCCTTCTCCCAATGTGGGGCTCAAACCCATGACCCTGAGATTAAGAGTCTCTTGCTCTACTGACTGAGCTATCTCTTGAGGATAAACATCCCTAAAACTGGGACACAGTTGTTTTTATTAAGCAAACAGATGCTATCTGAGTTGAGTACAGGAACAGAAACCTAGGTATTTAATGCATGAAAATGAGTGGTGACCACATTGTCATGCACTATAAAGGGATTGCATAATTACTGCAATATTCCCGGCTTTCAGCTCAGTTGAAACTACCATTAATCAACTCTAGATCAGCATAGCACACCTAGAAAATGTGGGCATTGGAAGTTCCCACAGGTATCTGGTTGGCTACTGCAAGAACAGGATACTGGACTAAGATGGGCCATTGGCCGTTTCCTGAATTCCTTCACCATGTAACCACTGTATAGATTTCAGAATTGTGGGGTGGGTTTGCCTATATTCTTCTGTGCCTGTGCCCATGCACATATCCCCTCCCCCCCATGTGCTGACATAAACACTGCCAGAGGCAACAGGGTTCTGGTAATTGTTTAGAACGGAGAACTTCAGCAGGAAAGTTTGTGTTGTGCGAAGTGTTAAAAAGATGTGCCCGATAAAATTCCCGCCCCTATGCCACAGCTAAAGCTGTTGCTTTAAATGCTGTGTTCATCCTTGAAATTTAAGGACCTTGCTTAGACAGGTTAAACTTGCTATGGCTTTTTCTTGCCGGATCACATTTTCTGGAGACACAGACCCTGCAGGAACTTCGAACGAGGAAAGCAAGTTGCAGCTGAGGAGAGAGCGTTCTATTTTTGCCTCTGTTCTTTATCTCAGCGAAACCTGTCACGATCACTTGCCACATCCCACAGTGGAGAGCTGGACTACACATTCAGATATGTTGTGTGGGGCAGCATTTGCTGGATCTGAGCATTTCATGGGGAAATAGCTTAAGGAGAAGGCTAGTTTTCCCCAGCTGGGAGTGATGACAGGGAGGGGCTACTTAACGTCCGTCCCCCACCCCACCCCGCTATACTTTCTCTCTCTCTCTCTCTCTCTCTCTCTCTCTCTCTCTCTCCTTAAAGGGAAGGGTTGTCGCTCGGTGGTAGAACATCTGCTTTGAGTGCAGAAAGTCCCAGGTTCGATTTCTGCCTGAAATCTTAGAGAACTACTGCTGGTCAACATAGTAGGTAATACTATGCCACCCCAATCTCCACCAAGTAGTGCGCTAGACTCATGCACTCACCCAGGTTCTGTGTTTCCTTTTGGGAATGGGACACAGTGGAGACCGGGGCATCTTTATGATATATTGTGTGTGTGTGTTTGTGTAGCTTAGGTTGTGTTTGTGTAGCTCAAGTTGTGTGTTTTTTATATATATATTTATAAACTTGGGAAGTGATGCTCATATCTATGTGTGTGTATGCATACACAGAGAGAGAGAGAGGGAGGGAGGAATCTTGGTTCTCAAATGCTTTGGTACTTGAACATTTCGGCTCCCAAACACCAAAATCAGGAAGTAAGTGTTCCAGTTTTTGAACGTTTTTTGGAAGCCGAGCGTCCGATGCAACTGTCGGCTATTGTTTCCGGGGCGTCTGCACCAATTGGAAAGCCGTGCCTTGGTTTTTGAATGTTTTGGAAGTCGAACGGACTTCTGGAATGGACTACGTTCGAGAACCAAGGTACCACTGTGTGTGTGTGTGTGTGTCTAGATGGGGAAGGGTATAAATACTATTGTTGTTGTTGTTGGTAATGGTGGTAGTAGTAGTAGTAGCAGTAGCGGCAGCGGCACCAGGTTCTTCCAAAGGTAGCATCATCCTTGTTTTGCAGCTTGCCTTTCCCCAGAAATGGTAAAACCCCTCTTTTTCTACCCATGCTAATCTAAGCCTTGGTCTTTTGTAACACAGAAAGAGGAGCCCCACTCATCTGCATTTTTACACATTGTTCTTTGATGCTCCGATCCACACCCAGGGTATTATTACCTCTGAGGAAATAGCTTTTTACACCTGCCTGCCTAGGATTAAAGGGAGTGTCTGAGATACAATTTAGGATACCTAGGTTCGTTAACACCTCACACATGCTGATTACAGAGGATTCTTTAATACACGTGGGATCTTGCATCCCAACCTTAATTAAATTCTAACACTACTTGAGTCCAGGGTGTCTTGCACTTGCAGATTCATAACAATACTTAATAAGATAGGTCAGCGGTCTGACACTATAAGGTAGGCAGCTTCCTGCTAAAAATCACTCCCCATAGCTGTTTCCCTTGAAGGAAAAGATTTGGATAGCCTGCATTTCCCCCCACAGGGAGAAACACAGCTTATGAAAGGTGGGAGGGAAGGGTAAGCAGCCCACCTCTGCTCTTCTTCTGATTAATCTTCCAAGTCTGCATTGTTTTTGTTTTTTTTAAATGGGCGCCAGGGTAGGAGGGGAGAGACTCTCCCATCGAGTGTGGCTCTTAAGAGGGCTATCCCACAATATATTTCAGAACTCTCAGCTCACAGGAGAGAAGGTAGAAGGAAGTGTGCTCAGTAAGCAAGCTGATTTGAGATAGTGATTGATCAGATATGGACAAAATGCTTTTGTCAGCCAGCGTAAACATTTCCTTTTTTTTTTTTAAATATAAAAGCTCTTTATTTATACGATAACTAAAACACACACAAAAAACACAAATACACAATTACACACAAATTACAAACATAACCATGAACACATAATTTTCTTGGCAAACATTACAACATCTATTGGCTTAACACTAAAGACCCAACTTCCCGTCTATTCCATATTTCAGATTCGTATTACTTATTGCCAATACACATTTTCATAATTAAACTTATTCTCAATAAATCTAATTTCTTCTATCTACCTAGCAACTATTACTGAAGTTCCTCGAATGCTGCAACAGAATTTAAACTACTATATTTATTTTTCAGATATTCTTTAAAAACCTCCCATTTAGAAACAAATTCCTGTTTTGATTTATTCTTTATCTTTTCTGATAAACCATCTAATTCGGCATATTCTGTCAGTTTTTGGATCCAATCTTGTATAGAGGGGATTTCATTACTTTTCCATTTTGCTGCGATCAAAACTCTTGCTGCCGCCGTCGCATATAGAAAGATACAGCGTAAACATTTCCAAGGTGGCGATACTGACCTGGTATCTCTTCAGTGGGTGTTGTTGCACAAGGTTGATCTCAGTATTTCAGAAATACTGTTTTGGCAGAATACCCGATGAGCAGGCAGGGACGGGAAAAGTGTGGACTACACTGTTGCTCCTATCAGGTCCAGCCCGTACGGCCAGTGGGTCCGTGAAGGTGGGAGTTGTGTGAAGTATTTGAAAACAGGGAAGCAAGTAGCTTCATAAGGCTTTTTAGTGCTCTGCGGATGCGCACTGAGTGCTATGGCATAGATCTTTACCCCTCACCACAATTGTGTCAGGGACTGACAGGTCTCTGATGTGTGTGCACCGAGGGGAAAGATTGGCTGGAGTCTGACTCGGGAGAGGGGGGCAGTGGTAGGGACCTCCATCAGCCAAGAGGCAAGAATCAGAAGCAGGGGAAGATCCACCTCTCAACAACACGCAACCAGGAGAGTGTGCCCCGCAACAGCAGAGCTCCCTGGAATTGAACCCTGCTTATTACCAGCAAGCTGCTTTTTGTGGAACTGGGCTTTACGAGACTTCCCAGGCGAGCAACTGCCCAGTTCCATATTACAGTGCAGAGATGGTGAGGCAGCCTCCACCATCATCTAGTAACTTCTTCATGGCATCAAGCACTTACACTCCCTGGTCTGCAATGGGGAATTATTCAGCTACAAATCCTGGACAAATGCAGAATGTTGATGGAAGTGCTTCGGACTCTCAGATTTTCTCTTTAAGTCAGGTTTCGGAACAAAAGAGCCAGACTGCCAAGGAGAATTGGTTTCAGGGCAAAGATTTACGATGAGAACCTGTAGCATTAAAGTAGCAACCAAACAAGCTGCCCAGGAGTCTTACTCCATCCTATGGTCTAAGATGTTTGCAAATGCTGCTTGAAAAATACCAAAAATAGACATGAAAGAAATCCTTTTCCAGATTAGCATCCCAACTCCTTCCTTGCTATCCGGTACATATTTTACAAGCTCCGTCTTTTAATGCATTTTAATGTAATACTTCGATGTTTTGAATAAAGTTTGTTTTTAAAAAAAAAGAAGAAGAAGAAGCAGGGAAAGATTCAGAGCTGAAGGATGGGTTGGAAGAAGGGGACTAAGAGGCAGGTCAGGCAAGTGAAGGGTCAGGTGCTTACCAAACCTCTCCTGCACAACTGTCTCCAAAACCAAGAAGGGATTGAAAAGAGAGGGGCAGAGGCAGTTTCCACACATAGGCATAGTCTCTGGCTACTGGGGGAAGGTGCATCAACTGGTGGAGGGGGAGTGGTCCCTTGTTGCTGCAACTGCTCCATAAAGCGCAGAGATGGGAATAGCTGCCTAGCCGCTAGATTGCTGCGCGTAGCTACCCAGAGCTGTAGAAGCAAACCGTGAGTGTTAATTTTTTGACAATAAATTACTTAACTATCTGCTGTATGCATTCCTTCGGCTGGGAAGCACCTTGACAGATGGGCATTACGATGAACAAAGTAAGAAGTACCTTGCTGAAATTCAGCAATAAGAGTTGTCAACTTCTGCCAGCATTTCCTGCAATAGGCACAAGTTCTCTTATGACGTATCTGTGAACTGTTTGTACAATACACTGGTAACTGGTGTGGGAGAGGAGAAAAGGGACTTTCTGGCACTGGCTGTAATGACTGAGGTACTTTTCCGAGGGAAATTCACTTCTCTTCCCTCTCAAAGTGTTCATATACTAATTTTTAGGTAATTCAACTGACATTTAAGGATCTGTTGGCTGACTGGTTCCTGGGAGTTGTCTCAGTTGGTAGACCATGAGATTCTTGATCTCAGTTTCATGGGTTCGAGACCCATGTTGGGTAAAAGATCCCTGCATCACAGGGGGTTGGGACTAGATGATCCTTGTGGTCCCTTCCAACTCTACAATTCTATGATCTCAATACTCTGGGCTCATCTACCCTTCTGCTTGCCCTGGGCCTAGAAAGCTGAGTCGTTTCCCGCATGCCCCATGCTTTCTAAGCACGGGTTCAAGCAGTTTTGCCCCACCGCTTCCCTCTGGAAAATCCAACTGCTGTTTGTTCCAATTCAGAGCTAAAGATTGGGTTTTCTTCGGGGAAAGTGGCAGGCTGGATAAGCCCTCTCTTGAATCCGTTTCATTGCTTTTATTAATATGACTGTGTTAGATTTTGTACTTAAATTTTTCACACGGCTTGGGGTGACCCTGCACCTTTAAGCCGGCTTGAGCTCACTCGCCCCAATTTGCCAAACAAAACCTGCAAATCAGTAAATAGGGTTGGTTCTTAGGTTGCCTAAGAATCAGTTCTGGGCAGTGAGGCAGAGAAGCTCCGCGAAAGTGCCTTCTTAATTCTCCTTTCAAGCCACAAATGTCTAAATGAACTGCACGCGGTCAGGCCAGGCTAGTAGCGGTTTCCACTGCCAAGTAATTTCTGTGGGCTTATTGTAATTTGTGTGGCATTTTTCTTTGCCACACCAGGATCACACGATCGAGACCACTTCTTCCAAACAACTTGCAAGGAATCGTATCCCTGGCACAAGACTTTGTCATGAGCCAGCCCTAGATTTCGACATGATCTGTCTTGTGTAATGGCTTCTGGAGTGATGTGCTCAGGCTGACGCCAAGGTTTCTCAGGCTGGCAGCGCGCCTGGTCCTGCCCACACTACTGAGGAGGGTGAGTCAAAAGCATCTTGCCGGCAGGAGCCTTTTCACATCGTATCTGCCCTTCTGCCAGCCTAGATGGCTCTTGGCTCTTGGCTTTCGCCCGGGTGTCAAGTCTGTGCGTACCTGCCGGCTTACTAACTGTTGCGGGCACTGGTAAGTGCGTTCATTTCTTAACCCTTGCACATTTTCAGAGTCCAAACAGATATAATATCTGCATTCAGATCTGCATTGCTTCATGCTTTGTGCATTCTCTGCAAGGAGGAGTAGATGGTTCTGTTGTGTTTCAAACCTCTCACATCCACCCATTGTGTGTGTGTTTTGTTGCAGGCTTAGTAGGGCATTGGTTTCAGTCATGCTGTAATGAACGTGGTGGCCACGCAGGATGAAAAATTGTGTATCTGTGGTATGAAGAGTCCAAAAGGCATCAACATGATAAAAAACACAATGATTGTATATACTGCAGGGGCCAGTGGTGCTGGGAGTTGTAGTTCAGCAGCGTCCTGAGGGCACTTGGATTATAGGTTTATGGTTGTGTGGTATTTGTGTGGTTGTTCGAGCTGCTCGTGCCCTTTTGTTTACTTCACTCATGTTTACTTATTCATGAGAAGTTTTTACAAAGAAACAAACTCAGTTGGGAGAGTATGAGACTTTTAACCTCAGGGCTGTGGGTTCGAGCCCTACAATCACTACATTGCAGGGGGGCTTAGAGTAGATGAGCCTTCCAAATCTACAATTCTGTGATTTCTTACCCATCTTTCACCCTGAGGTGGGTTACAACAATGTAAAAATACAATTGTGAAACAGCTAAAATGGATTAAAATCAAGGGAATAGGGCGAACACAAAAGCTGCTTTATGTTGATGTAGCAGTTCAGATTGGGTGGTCCCTAACCCTATATTCTTGTTTGAAGTTCTTTGACTACCTGCATGCTATGCCCCACAAACTTGAGGGGCGGGGGTTGGATAAGAGAAATGGCATTGGAGGTGGGAAGGCTTAATCCCCACACCCCAAGGCGACATCTTCAAGCTGACTCTGAATCAGGGCATTTCCATGGTTTGCTTTTTAAACGTTTTAAAGTGGGAGATGCAATTACAGGACTTCTGCCATCTTGTCTAGTTTGGCCCTTAAAAGTGGGACAGGTTTAAAAGTTAACTCTAGTTGAAGCAAACATGGATGCAATTGCACTAAAATTTGGGAATGGGACAGATTTTTAAATAATAAGAATGCTATCTTATTTACAGTGTGTGCCACCCAATCACAGATTTACTGTGTGGCTGCCATATTATACAGGGTCAGATGGTTTATTCAGCTGACTGCTCTGACTAAACTCTGCATCAGCTGACATAGTTGTTGTTGGACTACAATTCCCATCATCCTTAACCAGTGTTAGAAACTGAGATAGGAAAGCTAGGAGCTAAATGGCAACTTAAACCTAGGTTATGGGCGCAACAATGGAATGTCTAGCCCCCCTTTTTTATTAGAAGAATACAAAGCTGAAAATGAACGAACCGCAGCTAAAATGTTATGCTCAGTTTTCACATGGTCTGGTCCTTTCCCTGCCCACCCCCCTAATATTCTTAACAGGGTCTCTTCTCCAGTCTTCAGAGAGCAGCTAGAAGTGGGGAGACAGAAAAAGACCCTCCTTTCCTTCCACACTGCAGTTTCAATCTGAAATCTTAGGCGCAGCACTGTGCCCAGAGCTCAGAAACTGCTCACGCTAATGAAATTCCCTGCCGCAAAATGCGCCCAGAACAGTGGGAGTTTCGAACACTGTCCCTAACCATTGGTCATGCTGGTTGGGATTTGCAGGAGTTGTACTCCACAACAGCAGGAGGGCACTACCATCTACTCCTTGGCTAGGGGTTTTTCTTCATAGCCACCTGGCTGAGGTCTGTCTCAGATCTGCTTCTCAACATCCTTTTAACAGGTTTCCAGGAACTGGCTCCAGGCACAAGCTCTTAAATCCTACATTGTGAAATGTTTTCCAAGCGCCAATCCGAGCTACAGATCTTACAGTGGTTAAGCCACTTAAATCCTCCTCCTTTGTCCACAGCATTGGCTGGTGGTGTTTAATAATAGCAGTTAAGTTAGAATCAATACTCCTGTCAGAACAGTAGTAAATACGCAGATATATGACATCTGGGTATTGGTCTCCTACCCTCTCACCCCATCACCACCGCTGATACTCACTGGTGTGGGATGAATAGATTACTATGATTTATTTATTTTTTTAGGGAAGAAAACAAAAAACAACCGGTTAACTTGAAATGCTGTCGGGAATATCTGTTCTGGTTGCTAGGATTAAAGTCTTCAAAGAAAACTCTGGGATTGAACAGCGATTTGTATAATCCAAGACAATGCTCTTTAAATATGTTGAATCCCACAGAAACCCTATTATCTGCTCTCAGTCGTCCCCCCCATCCTGGTGGGGCAGAGGTGCAGGTACAGAGGGAAATGGTGGGCCGTGGGACAAACCTCTTCTCTACCACCATCATCCCCCCCACAGGTGGCTTGCCAGCAAAGTACCACTTTTTCTTCTATCTCCATCTGTGGTTCGGTTAGTAAGGGGCCAACTGAAAAGTCTTAAATGGCCTGTTTTGATTCAGAGGTTGTCAGTTGCTGACCCATGTTTCACGTCTTGACCTGCTTTGATGTCTACCAATGTCCCAATCATTGTGTTATTGTATGAGTTTTAATTTGCTTTAGTCTATTCCATTGCGTTTCTAACCTTCTGAATGTTTTAAATAATGGTGATAATTTTTTTTAGTGATAATTTTATTGTTTTATCTTCTTTCTAAACCTAAACTGCTTCAAGGGTCCCCTGCACTTACACTCGAGTGGTGTGTACATTTTATGAAATAAAATAAATATTGTTCGATCGCACTGGGAACCAATGTGGTCAACTTGGTATTTTTTTGCTTTCCTTACAGTTCTTTCCTTGGGGGACTTCAGGTCCATGCCACACAAATTAAAACACTAGAATTGGCACGTCCCATCCCTCTTGTTCTGTTCCAGAGTGCTGCAGTCCTATATGATGGGAATGGATTTGCTTATATCGTGTATCAAATGTCCCCTTAAAAAATATTGCAGTCTTCTCTCCTTTGCATCTGCCATTCCAACTTACGAGTGAGCCCTACCACCTTGCCCCTTTTCATTCTTTAAACAAAATCGTAGTGTCTCCAGCCATATGCCCACATAACTAACAGATTTGGAGTTCACAGTGGCTAAGTCCAAGTAGAATCCCTGCTTCAAAACATGCTGTTTGCCATATGCTGCGATGGCTTGTTTGGAATATTGTACAAATAAGATCTCGGCAGCCTCCAAGGTCGGATGTGGGGGAGATTCTGACTCTGTTCTGTCTCTTTGAAACTGTGTTCTGGGTTAGAGGGAACGTAGATTGGCACATTCCTGGTTGCATGCAATGTGTGAGTAATGAATCCGTATTTATTGCACAAATGTTTTCCCAACATGGCACTGATGATATCACTGTGACTGAGGAAAGATCAGTGTGCAGCTAGCCTTTTTATTATGCACATGGTTCGCCCTTCCATGGTGCAATGCGCTTGTGTGAACTAAGCAAATAAAACATTTTTGTTTAGGCAAGCCTATCCCAGATATATAGATGTTGACATATTTTAATCTCTTTTTAGATTACCTCTGGTTTTACTTGCTTTTGAAAAGTTTTCACTACAGTATTTGCTTTTAAAAACTGTTTTGATTGATAATTTTTAAAAAGTCTTGTAAACTGCTTTAAAGGTTTTGTTACAATCAAGTGGTATATAATTTTTTGTAAAACAAAGAAAAAGCCTGTAGATCCTGTGTGGGGTTTCTTAAATAAAAAAATGTGCCTTTCATTGTGCCATGAACAAAGTGACCCAGAAATATTTTAAATAAGAAAAAAAAAAACGTTGCCCAGGAACTGGATAGCTCAGTTGGTTAGAGTGTGGTGCTTATAACGCCAGGGTTGCAGGTTCGATTCCCATATGGGCCAGCTGCATGTTGGACTAGATGATCCTCAAGGTCCCTTCCAAGTCTCTGATTCTATAGCTCAGAATCTTCCATTTTCCCCAGCTGCTCCCTCTGAGACCCTTGAGAATCCCTCTTCTTGGAGAAACCCTGCAAAAATAATAGAAAAGGGAATGTATTTATCGGCTCCCTTTTAGAGCACATCCCTCACAAGGAGTTATATAGCTAAAGGAGATCCACTTAAATGGTATGGAATCTAAAAATCCAGAATGCAGGGGTGAATGTATGGCCTTATATTTGGTTTTTAAAAAGGGGGGGGGGCACTTAAGTTGGCGTTCAGGCAGTCCAAATTAAGGGCCTATAGCATGACAGGTTGCAAAAGCTAGCTTATCACAGACAGTGGCGAGCATGAGCTATGTAAGGCACGCCGTCAATTAGTGGATATCTTCTTCTGCCTCCCTTCCGAGATTCCAGCGGACATTGCCCACACCCTTTGAAGTATCCTTGGAGCCCGTAAGGATTAGAATTTTACTCTTTGAAAGTGGCAACCACTGCCTACTGAAAAGCAAGATTGCTTGCTGACTCCCCTGTTTCAGTAGAAAAAGCAGTCTGCAGTTTACACTTGGGGGTTCTTGGCTAATCGATGGACAAACCAGACCGCCCCCCCCCAACCTTCTCCTACCGACATGCCATTCAATTCTGTGTCTCTCAGTGTCTCTCAATTCTGTATCTCTCAGTGATGGTTTCATGGAGAATTCATAATGGTCCAAGTTGGGAACTCTTTGAACATCAAGCCAGTACCTTGTAAACAAAATAATCCCATCGGGTCTCTAGGTGAAATTGGTTTTGTAGGGTTGTTTTGTCTTGAAACCTTGTCAGCTAGTGGAGTAATGGATACCTTTTTCTTTGTTTCTTTGTTTTTCAGACATGTGTTCGGAGCTTGACCTGGGCTACTTCTCCATGGCGATGTGGACCATTGGCCTCGGAGCCATTGGGGCTGCTGTGACAGGGATAATCCTTGCCAATACAGACTTGTTTCTGACTAAAGCAGAAAAGGCTTCCTTGGATTTTCTCGGGTCGGCAGATCTGAAGACTCTGGGAGGAGGTAAGGCTTATGTGTGGCAGGGTCCTCTGTGGGCTGAGAACCCAGTGTTCTGAAAAAGCAGTCGGTGAATACTTTGGAAAGCCTGTTGCGGGAAAGAACCTTGATTTCCAGCCATGGGAAAAAGACCCATGAGCGGCATTTCTGCCTTTGTGGAATCGGAACTGCAGCCTTCTAATATGTGGCATAGATTTTACCACATTTCCCTTTGTTTCCAGCAGGCACTGAACTGCTTATATCAGAGGTTTTCGACCTTTCTGAGTCTATGGCTCCCTTAACCAACTACATTCTTTCTGTGGCACCCCTGCAAGGCTGACGAGCCCAGCTGTGTCACCCTGTGCCTGCAGAGCTGGCAGCCTCCCGCCCATTTTCGAACACCCTCCCTTGTGGAGTGTTCCCTCAGCCCCCTCTCCTCTCCCATCTCCTTGGGAATCCTCTGGGCAGCTGCTGCTGCTGCTGTCCCTGGACAGCATTTCTCTATGGAGCTTCTAGCCAGGGCTGCTGCAACAAACAGCCGTGCAAGCCTTTGGGAGGCAGAGATGCCAGAGGGTATCAGAGGAGGGAGGGAAGGAAAGAGGGACAGAGGCCAGTGTTGCCTGCAGCACCCCTGACCATCATTCAAGGCACCCCAGGGTGACACGGCACACTGGTTTGAAACCACTGGCTTATATGGTTAAAATGGCACCACATGTTCACAAGTGAGACATAATTAATGGGCTTATTTGAAAAAATATTTTTTGTGGGGTGGGGGGAGCCCTCTGGGAACTGCAGAAACCACCCAGGGAGGACCGAATAGAATGCTGACTGTCTTGGGAAAACGAGTGGCAGGAGTGCGGGACAGAATATTTGGAATCCTAAACGGAAGCGCTTCACTCTGCAACACTTGGTTACAGATCCCACTTGCTCCCCTGTTTCTGAAAGAAAATGTGTTCACTGAAAGGCCCAAGCCCAACTCAGTCAGGCTGTACTTGCCACGCACAGTTTGTGAGCCCGTGGCATGGTGGCTTCGACTATATCATTCAGCTTAACACTTGAAATTCAAGTGGTCTCCAAAAGCCCCATAAATAATACAGTGGTGCCTCGCAAGACGAAATTAATTCGTTCCGCAAGTTTTTTCTTCTTGCGAGTTTTTCGTCTTGCGATGCACGGTTTCCCATAGGAATGCATTGAAAATCAATTAATGCGTTCCTAGGGAAACCGACTTCAGACCAGGTCCGGGGACAGTCTGTCCCACGACCTCTTCTGAAGGCTGGGGGGGGGGGGGAAACAAGGGCTTTTCTTCCCACCCCCAGCATTTTAAAAAACCCCGGGACAGCGGAGGGCTTCTCCGCTGTCCGGGGCGATCTTAAAATGCTGGCGGGCGGCATTTTAAAATCGCCCCGGACAGCGGAGGACTTCTCCGCTGTCCGGAGCGATTTAAAAGCCCCTGGGAAGGCAGGCAGGGGGGACAAAGACTTTTGCCCCCCGCCAGTGTTGCCGGCATGCCGAAGCCTGCGCGCGCTGAGATCAGCGCGCCCAGGCTTCGCGGACCTCTCCGCAAGCAGCGGCAGCGCTGCCGCTGCTTGCGGTGAGTTGCCGGCATGCCGAAGCCTGCGCGCGCTGAGATCAGCGCGCCCAGGCTTCGCGGACCTCTCCTGCCTTCAAAAGCCGTCCGGGATAGCGGGAAGCGCTTCCCTGCTATCCCGGACTGCTTTTAAAATGCTGGCGGTGGGGAGCAAAGCCTTTCGGCCCCCGCCAGCCTTCCTGGACCTCTTCTGAAGGCCGGAGGGGGGGGAAAGGCTTTGCTCCCCACCGCCAGCATTTAAAAGAGGTCCCCGGAGATTTCCCCATGGGCTTTCGTCTTGCGAAGCAAGCCCATAGGGAAATTCGTTTTGCGAAGCGCCTCCAAAACGGAAAACCCTTTCGTCTAGCGGGTTTTCCGTCTTGCGAGGCGTTCGTCTTGCGGGGTACCACTGTATTGAAAAAAGCTGAGAAGATAGTCCATCTCACACGGCTGCTGAAGTGAACAAGAGGCAACAAGGACCATAATGACATATGCTATTGTTTGTCCCTCAGCAGAGCCAAGAGCATTCAAAGCAGAGGAACTGTGGAGGAAGCATGGTGCCGTCATCATGGCAGTGCGGCGGCCTGGATGATTTTTGTGCAGAGAGGTAGCGTGTTTTCCTTGTGGTTTCTTTCTAAAGAGCAAATGATGGGGTTTAACCTTGCTATTTCAAGACGCTTATGGGCTGCATGGATACAGAGATAAGGGTCTAGTATGTTTTCCATGTTGCCAATTTTTTGGTACTATGTTAAAGAGTTTCACAGAATCATAGAGCTGGAAGGGAACACGAGGGACATCTAGTCCAACCCCCTGCAGTGCAGGAATCTCTTGCCCAAGTGGGGCTTGAACTCACAACCCAGAGATTAAGAGTCTCATGCTATACCAACTGAGTTATCATATTTGCTTCTTGATTTTTTAAATTTTTTTTTGGTCAATCTCCTTTTCCAAATCTTCCATTCAGATGAGCTGCGGTAGGAATATTACAGGTCCAGTCCTGTTTGCGTTTTCTCTTTCATACTCAAGTCCTCTTCCTATGTCTACCTTCCTCCTATTGTTCTGTGTTGGACGCCTGGCAGTGTGGCGATGCGGTGGAGAGATCCTTCAGCGGCTAAACTTACCATTAATTTTGAGCTTAGGTTTCCTTAGGTTACAACATGTGTTTTGACCTTTGCTTTTTGCTTGGCTTTAGATTTACACAAGGAAAGCCTGATTTTCCTCCCAGTTATGTTAACTAGATTATTACAATAATAAGATGATAACACTAATAAAGCATATACACACACACAGAGAGAGAGAGACAACAATTTTAAACAAGGTATTAATTAAAATGTTCTTTTAATTAATCCTGCAATCCTAACCCACTCATCTAGGAAGAAGCCCCATTGAATTCACCAATGGTTAGGATTGCACTGTTACTTATTTTAAATATTTTTAGGTTGCATAATCGAACTATGTCCAGCCACCTAAATCGCAATACCACAAGAAATTGAAAGAAGGTGACAGTCCTAAAATCTGCAACAAATGATGGAATTAAAATGTGAAAAGCGGTCGCAGAACACAGTTAAAAGTGTTCTAGCTGTCTAAAGATGGAAAGGAAAGAATCCAGTGGCGTTCTGCTAGGAGGTCCACAGTTGCAACGCCACCATGCAGCAGGCTCTGCCTATTCCTTAGATAGGCCACAGAGCATTAGCACTTCTAAAATCCCCTGCCAATATATCAGTCTGTGATGCCATCTTAACATACATTTCCCACAGGCTTCATTTCAGGGCATGTTTGATAAGAGCAGTGAGATGGTTGTCCCTACATAGGGATGGCTTGTAGGCTGCAGCCACATAACTTATCTCTTCTCTCATTCGTAAGGAAGCTGCTCAGCTGTCCTCTCTGAAGCCCCAGCTTGACCAGCTGGGCATTCCCCTGTATGCTGTTGTGAAGGAGAACATTGGGACCGAGGTGGAGCAATTTCAGCCGTATTTCAAGGGGGAGATATTTCTGGATGCACAGGTAGATGCAATCAGTGACTTGTACTTGGGTTGTTCATCTGTCTCATAGATTATGTTAGAAGTTTTGAGCCACTCTGTCTTGATGTGTTTTCAGGTGCAAGGCTTAAGGCTATTCTTGCTTAAACTGGTTTGTGAAGCAGTCGTTAAGTTTGCACTGGCCAAAAAGCTTATACAGTGGTACCTCGGATTACATAGATTCTGCTAACTCAGAAATAGTACCTCGGGTTAAGAACTTTGCCTCAGAATGAGAACAGAAATTGTGCTGCGGCGGCGCGGCAGCAGCAGGAGGCCCCATAAGCTAAAGTGGTGCTTTAGATTAAGAACAGTTTCAGGTTAAGAACGGACCTCCGGAACGAATTAAGTACTTAACCCGAGGTACCACTGTACGGTCCTTTATTGGCAAAAGGTTCCCAGGTGGCTCAAAGATATGTGTGGGAAAACTCCACAATTCACCATTGAGCCCCTCCTGTGCTGCTTGGCTGAAGGTGTGGTCATTTGCCAATGTGAACCACAAGACTTTTTGTAATGCACATTTGCATTCTGAATACCATTTGCATTGCATAGTGATTTGGGCTTTTTAAAAAAAATGGCCCATAGCTTGGGTGATGGCTCCCCAATGACCTACAAAGGCATGCCTCTCTTGCTGTCTTCTTTGCAGGGGCACACAGTGAGAATACACTCCCACATAGGTTTTTGACCAACAAGCTGCTCATGTTGGTCCATGATCCCACTTACTAAAATTTCAGAGCACACAGATCCCTCCAGCAGCGTCACTGTGATAAGAGATGTGGCTATGCCTCTTCTCTTGCAACTAGGGGGTCTGGGGGGAAGTCGGTGGCGTGAAGATTATCTTAGCAAAAGCTGCTACTTAAGAGGCTAATTGGCTTTTGCTTTTCTATTTATATATCATAAATGGACATAGGCAGAAAACAGGTTAGCTCTGAAGCACTGGCCTGTCTTTGCATGATTTCCCCATTAGCATGCATAGATAAATGGAAAGATTAGGACATCTATTTATTCCCCACATAATTGGGCTGTGTGTCTTATTAGGCACCCCATCTTTTAGCAGATGCCAGAAATAAAAAGAAAGTTGGTAACAAATCAGTTGCGTGTGGTTCACCAGTAAGAACAGATACTGTGATGGCATTTGACTATGTTTACGAATGGTAAACCAAGGGGGGAGTAAGCTGTTTTAAAAATGTTCGGGGGCAGAATAGAAGCAGATCCTTTTTTTAATGGTGAGGCTGCGCTGCAAACAGCATATGGATCGGGATGCAGATGAGAGGGGAAGGGGGGAGGCAGGCGAGAAAGAAATGAATGAAAAGGTAGAGAGGGGGAGCAACTCTTTACTTAGGAGGGGGTGCTAAAAACAATACAATTCCACAGCTAGGAAACCCAAATTCTACTCAATGATTTAGAGAACCTGGTTTCAGCAACTTCTCTAAATCATTCAGAGCCCTCGCCCCAGGGCTGGCCCACCCATGAGACAAGGTGAGATGATCGCCTCAGGCAGCAGGATCCACAGAGGGAGCTGATCCTGCCTCCAAGGAATGCATTGCCTGCTGCTTTTGCAGTGGATTTGCCACTTCCTTGGCAGCCTCACCCCAGTGCTGCCTCTACAATGGCCTCTTGGCCAGTAGGAGGCGCTGCTGGTCTCCTCTCACCCTTGTCCCTGATGTACATCTTTATTCCCATCTTGTTCCTGATGTAGATCCCCGCTCACCCATTCTCCCATAGTGGTAGGGAGGCGCCATTTTGTGGCTTGCCTCAGGTGCCAAAATGTCTTGGGCCAGCCCTGCTCCCCACAGCCATTAGAGACCTTGCACAATGACTCTTCCGGCTCCTGAAATTGCAGCAGCCATCACCCAAGTACTTTCAAAGAATCAGAGCTGGAACAGGCCCAAGGGTCATCTAGTCCAATCCTCTGCAACGCAGGAATCTCAGCTAAAGCATTTCAAGCATATATTTGTAGCTAAAGGGCTAGAAGCTTATTTTGGCATGAGAGCCAAGATTCTGAGGAAGCTTAGTTTTTGCGCCCAGTACCACGCTCTGTAGGGACGCGGGTGGCGCTGTGGTGTAAACCACTGAGCCTAGGGCTTGCCGGTTGGAAGGTTGGCAGTTGGAATCCCAGCGACAGCGTGAGCTCCCGTTGCTCGGTCCCGGCTCCTGCCTATCTAGCAGTTTGAAAGCATGTCAAAATGCAAGTAGATAAATAGGTATCGCTCTGGCGGGAAGGTAAACAGAGTTTCCGTGCGCTGCTCTAGTTTCGCCAGAAGCGGCTTAGTCATGCTGGCCACATGTCCCGGAAAAACTGTCTGCGGTCAAACGTCGGCTCCCTCTGCCAGTAAAGCGAGATGAGCGCCGCAACCCCCGAGTCGTTCACGACTGGACTTAACTGTCAGGGGTCCTTTACCTTTACCTTTTTACCACGCTCTGTGGCTATGCACACACCGTACATATAAAGTACCTTGCCCCCAAAGAATGCTGGGAACTGTAGTTTACCCCTCAGAGGTACAATCTCCAGCACTCTTAAACGACAGCTCCCAGGATTCTTTGTAGGGAGCGATGTGCTTTAAATGTATATAGCATGCAAGCAGCCTACTTTCCCTGCACTCCTGCAGAATGAGAATGTACACAAAGTCCTATCGGGTGGTAATCTAAACCTTGTTTACCTTTTGTTTTGCTCTGGATCAGGAAGCGTTGTGTTTCTCTAGGAAGAACACACACTCTCTCTGTTTTGACTCACTTTTTCTAATCCCTTTCTACAGAAACGTTTCTATGGGCCTAAGAAAAGAAAGATGACCCTTTTGGGCATGTTTCGCTGCAGCGTCTGGAGGCATTTCTTCAACGCTTGGAAGCATGGCTATACTGGGAACTTGGAAGGAGAAGGCTTTGTCCTGGGAGGAGTTTTCGTAATTGGTCCTGGGAAGCAGGTACGTGTGTGTGTGTGTGTGTGTGTGTGTGTGTGTGTGTGTGTGTGAATGAGCGAATACAAAGCTGTTTTCATCCATCCTGTAGTTCCATGTTCTGCAGTTTTCAACCTCTAGAAGGGTCTTGGAGACCACTGCTCTCTCTTGTCTGGTCTCCTGCATTGAGGCAGAACTCCATTGAACATTCAGCATCCTTCACAGAGGAGGGCCCCGCTATTTTGGTTTCCTGATCTGGGAAGGATGCAAAGAGGTATTCATCTTGCTGAAAGCCCAGGCCTTGATTCTTGCAGCTGACTCCGTTCCCAAAAGGCCAGGGAGCGAAAAAGTTAGTCTTACAAAGGTAACAAAATGCAAAATACTGAAATCCTAACCGGGGGGTGGGGGGTGGTGGTGGTCAGGTGTGGTATTGCATTTCTTATTTTTTGAGGACATGGCAGGATTAAGTAAGGGATGTGGTAAATGAGGCATGGGCGTCACCAGGATTTATTGGGGAAGGGGGGCAGGACACCACCACCACCCTGGTCCTGTTCCAGAAATGGATCTTCTCAATTAGGGATTTTCTCAATTTTGCACCCGTGTGGGGGAAGAGCTTACGCTGACCAAATCCAACGGTACTTCACTTGCACAGAAATAGGGAGCTTAGAGGATTTGCAGAAGTTTAAGTGCCTCAAACATAGTTTTGTACAAAGGAAGCGTGTACCTGACCCACATTTTCCCTTTTATTTTAGGGCATTCTCCTGGAGCATCGTGAGAAGGAATTTGGAGACAAAGTAAGCCTTGATGCTGTCCTTGAAGCTGTTGAGAAGATCCAACCACAACCTTCAGAGCATAACTAGAGATATAGATGGCCCTTTCTTACTTACGAAAAAGCTACAAAGTCTGGGTGGAAACTCTTAACTATATCTCTAACTTGTTCCTAGATAGCAAACACAATGTTCCATTATAGCAGCTGTTTAGTACTACTGTTGGTTCCAGATATTCCTTCGGTGTTTCTCTTACTGGATTAATGACGGGCTTGGTCTGAAATCCAAAGATCTAGCCAAGACAGTTTCCAGTTAGAACAAAACTGCTAGGTGTATCTGGATATCTGAATGCAGGATTGATGACGGAAAGCTAATAAAAACTACATTCGAAACAATTACCGAAGTCCCAATTGGTTTTCGTTTTGTAGCTTTTTAAAGTCACCTTGCTAACCAGCCCTTATTTCATCATGGCTCCCAGTCCTGTAGAACTTTTCCCTCGCTGGGCCAAGTGTCATACTACCTGTGATCTTTGAGATCTGTCATCAGGCTTTCTTGAATGTTTCTTTTTTTGAAAAAATGATTTCAATTAAAGATTTCATTGGAGGGTTTAAAAAAAAAATATTTGCAACCTTGTGGGAGGGAATTGTGTTGGGATAGCAGAGCTAGGAAGGAGGCGTTAAAATTCCTAATGTGCTGTTTTTTATTAGAGTTTTTCTGTGTTACAAAACAAAGATAGAGGGGAAAGGTACACCTAGTATTTTTCATAGTTCATTTATTTAGTGAGAGACACTTTTGTTATATAATAAAACAGCCTGGCTGCTACTACAGCTTTGGAAAAAAACATGCAAAACCCCAGCACCTTCTGAAAATGGATCTCCTTACTCACATCTCGATTAGCCCTCTGGGCAAAGGGCGTTTTCTACAAGAGTAACTTATTTTTAGTTTTCATTATAATAAAGTGTAGAGGGGTGAAGCATTTGCAATGCCCAAATGAGCATTCTGGCAAAGGCAGGCTTTGTAATTGCATATCCCTTTAGAAACCTGCTTGAAGCAAGAACTGCTTTTGAAGTCTCAGGGGTCTTCTAGAGAAGTGTCTTCTTGCAGCGTTGTTCTTAAACATGTCACTGGTGCAATAATATCATGATAGCAGTAGATTTACACCACCATCCACATATAATTCTGCTTCATTGTTCTGTCACACTTCTCCCGTGTTGCTCTTTTTATTGCCCTTGGGAGGGCAACTCTTGCGACAAAACCAGGATGCCAACCACACAACCCCCAAATGTTATTTGTGGCATGAACAGTTACTGGATTTCAGCAGGAAGGCAAAAGATACGCACCAATTGGGAACGAAGCAGTACACCCGTTCTCAGGCACAAACAGCGTAGAAACAGGTTGTGTACAACTGCGCCAATTGCACCATAAAAAGATAATAAAAAGAACATGCCTTGTTTCTTCGCTCCTCATGACCCTAACTGGTTGCCCCAATTTCCTGTGCAACACCTTTGGGGCAAAAAGGACTCGTGTGGATTTGGCACATGAGGGCAAGTGTATAAAATTGTGCTGAAATTCTATTTATTTTTTACTCTACACACACAAACGAGTGTCATCCCTCCACCTCCCCCATGTCGGTCCTCATTTGTGTTTACTCTGCCACAGTGCATAGGTCACTTTCCTCATTGTTATTCTGCAGCAGTCTCAATAACCAGTTGGAAAGTGCATCTTATCCCAAAGATAATTAAATACACTGCCTTCCAACCACAACAAATACAGATTCCAGGGAGAACTTACATTCTCTGTTTGTCAACTGAGGAAAGATGTGTTTGTCTTAGATAATTTAGACTGCTTCTCCCTTCCTTGCCACATAGCATTCCTTTTCAAAAATAAACCAGCACTGATCTATTAAACCACATACTCATTTTTTGGGGGGGAGGGGACACGGCTGTTGCAAGCATTAACGGGAGATGCACATGCTCACAGCCCTACAGCCCCCTCACACATTCTTTCCACATGGGAACAGGTTTCTGGCCCACTTATTTAATGCATATATGTACAATGGGACTCCAATGGTAGCTGTTTTTTGAAGGTGCAAGGAGTCTTAGGATGGGATGAATTGTACTGCAGAACTGGCAAGGCGGTTATTAAATGTTCAGAAAAAGTCAGAGGCCCAAGGCAGTATAAGTTCCTCAACTACGTTTATTAAAAATTGTCAGTAACAATGGCTCACTCACGAAAACAAAACCCGAACTCACAGGACTACTCAATAAAAGCCCCAACATTGACAGTTGAAAGTGCATGCGCTTACTTGTCATTAGAACATTCGTCTACCAACGCTTATACGATCACCATATTTTTCGCCCTATAGGACGCACCGTCCCATAAGGCGCACCTAGTTTTTTGGGGGGGAAATAAAGGGGGGAAAAATATTTCCCCCCCAGACGCAGGGCTGGGGAAGCCCGAGCTTCCCCCGACCCCAGCCCCCAAACAGGCAGCTCTCTGCAAGCCGTGGGAGCCCAGCGCCGGCTCCCGCTGCTTGTGGAGAGGTCCGCGAAACCTGGACGCGCTGAGCTCAGCGCGCCCAGGCTTTAGCATGCAGGCAACTCTCCGCAAGCCGCGGCCGCCGGGCTCCCGTGGCTTGCGGAGAGCTGCGCGAAGCCTGGAGAGCGAGAGGGGTCGGTGCGCACATATTTTGTGGGGGGGCCGCTTCAAGCGGCCCCGGGCACTGGCAACCCACGGTACGCCACTGGAGGAAAGAGAGAGGAGGAGATCGCGAGATTTAGAAAAACTAGACAGCTTCCCAATTCGAATGTGCTACAAGTATGCGGTGCTTATGCTCAACAGCACAGGAGCATCCCCACCCCCATCCCAAGCCATGTTGAGATCCTACACCTCTGTTGTAGGTACTTGAGTATCAGAACTCCACGCAGGATGTGTTAATTGGGAGCAACATAGTTTTAACAGTGTTCAGTTAAGAACCGTATCCCTTGAACAGCCTATTATGCACCCAGAGACTGCAATCCTCCTTGGCTGTTAGAGACTGTCTGTGCATATTGATGCTTGTTCTGGACTTTTCCGGGGGGGGGGAAGGAGGGGATTATAGATTGTCTGGTTTAAGTGATGAACAGAGGTTATGCGTTTGGCCACAAAAGTAGAACCCTTAGGATGACTGATCCTGCCAGAAGCAGAAGTGCATGGTGGGAAGGAAGATTCCTTCCCTGTCTATAAGGAACCAGTGGTGAAGCTGCATGCTCCGGGGGCGGAGAGCAGGTAGGGGCGTGGCATGCGTGTATCCCAGGGGGCTTGACACGCTGCCCACGGGGGTGTGGCGCATGTCCCGCAGGGGCGTCGCGCACGGCGTGGTGGTGGAGTGCGTGGCGCGTGTCCAGAGGGCAGCTGTGATGGTACCCCCCTCCCCGATGGTGCCGGGGGCAATGCGCTCCCCCCGCCCCCCCTTTCCTTCACTAGTATAAGGAACAACATTGGATGTTGGAGAGTTTTGGAAGGAAATAACAATAGGAAGAAAGCTTAGGAGGAAATGGTACTAAGGCTGCAAGATCACCGGGTTCTCAAATGCTGCAATCAGACGTCAAGGGAGACTCTCTTCAAGCTGACCCAGCAGTTGCTATGACACAGCTGGTCCCTTCTATAATAGGAAGGACTTACCTGAGGCACAGACTCCAGATGGGACATCATCTTCCTATTAGTGTGCTATTTAAAAAAAGAAAAGAGAGAGAGAGAGAGAAAAGTTCCCATTACAGGTGTATAATTCCCCTTTCCTGCTTCCCTCCTGGTGCAAAAATACCTGTGAAGAGTGTTAAACGGTTTCTGATTCTTATATTGCAAGAATGTGAATTAGCAAGAAGGCAAAATCTGATAAACATTTTTTTCCCATGGATAAGGGAACATCTTAGCTGTTTTGCAGGTTGGAATTTTGGGATATGGTGATTCACAGTGTAATTGTGTGCCTGTTGCTTGGAGGTAAATCCAGGCAACTGCCATAGGAGTGCAGCCTTAGGCTGCAATCCTAACCTTGCTTACCTGGGAGAAAGCCCCACTTCTCAGTAGTCCTGGTTAGAATTGTGCTGTGAATCATCTATAGCTATACTAAAGAAACCAGAAAAAAGGACTGAAAGTCATGAAAGTGGTGACGGGAAATATTAAGCTGAAGACATATTATTTTACCTGAATCATTTATTGGAAGAGTCAAAATATTGATCTGATTAGTAAAATTGTGAAAAGCCCCATTTCGATTTTTTTGTTTCTTCTTTGAACTAATATAACCAACCGGCAGCCTAATATTTTATAGTAATGGCAGTTATGTTACAACAGCGACCTCTGCTGGCTACCTACACATGTTTTTATCTGCAATATTCTGCTACTGCAGGGTGAAATTAATGCTGGCTGGTGACATTTTGATTTTGTAGGGCTGCAATTTGTAACTTCGCTGTACAGCACTTCATTAAGAAAGTGTGCCATTCCACACGTGCAGAGTGCCAGGGTCTCCTTACTAAAATACATCAATTATCATGTGCACATCGATGGGCAGGAAAGAGCTTCCATGTAAGAGGGTCCGAAAATGCTTTTCAGACAAGACTGATTCTATCTCTTTTTAGAAATTAAGCCATGCCACATGACATACATTTCTGAATTCATATACTATTTATACATAAACAACAATTGCCAAAAACACACACCCTTGAACACAAAAAGGTCATAAAATGTGAGGAACACTTGCTTCTAGTTGCATGCGGTTTTCCTCCCCCGAAACACCAATCTAACTTTTCATTATCCAAAAACACCTTCCCCTTCTCAATTAAAAGCACAAAGTATTCCAACCAATAGACAAAAAATGAGGGTATATCAGAGCCTAGCAGAACACACTTGCAATTCAGGGATCAGTCCTGAAAAAAACGTGATTGTCACTGTTCATGTGTAGAGTACATCGCGCCAGTGAATTATCACAATCGGCCTATGTTATGCCTAGATTTAAGGATTGTATCTTCCAGGCCAGGCTTGGGGAAGGATGGGGAGTCAAATCAGTGTGATATCCAGACAGGCTTAGATCAAAAACTTTTAGCCTGCAAGATGTACATCTTGTGATGTTCAAACTCCAGAAAGGATGGTTGCATATAGATTTTTCACTCAAAAAATTCAGATACATATTCTCTCTCTCTTTCTCTCTCTACTTGGCATAGCTGTCAAGTGTCCCTTATTTGAAGGGACAGACCCTTATTCCAGCACCATGTCCCGTTGCTGTCCCTTATTGATGGATGTCCCTTAAATTTCAAAGGAAGCAGCTCCTCTCCCTCCCTCCCTGCCGGAGGAGGGAGGCTCCAATTGTGTTGCTTGGCTGTGTTTTTCACCCAATAAGAAGTCTAAGAACGACTGGGGGGGTGGAGCTTGCATGCCTTGTGTGTGGCTAGTTAATGCAAGCTGAGGAGGTTTTTGAATGCTGGACGCCATTTTGTTGCACGTGCTGCTGCAAACTTTGCAGTACAAAGCCAGGCCGGGGAGCCATCTTAAGTTGAGGCTGCATAGGCCTTGTGGTGCATGTGATTCAGATTCTATTCAGTTGAACCTCTGGTTACAAAGTTGGTTGGACAGTGTTCTTGAAGCTACCAGCATGAGTTTGACCAGACTGCAGGAGGACAGGAAGACTGGAGTGCCTGGAACAGGTGAGGCTGCAGGTCCCTTATTTTGGCTGCTGGTCCCTTATTTTCAAATCTGTAAATTGACAGCTATGCTACTTGGAGATGCCAAGGATTGACTCTGCATGCAGCCACAAGCTCCCACAAGGACCCCACCCTGCAGCCACACGCTCTCTGTCACCAGGTCAGTGCAGGGTTCGTGCCCTTGCGCTTCCAGTCTGTGGTCAGTGAAATAAGAACTGGGGCAGCACCAGCTGTGTGGGAGCCAAGTGATAAGCAGAAAAGGGTGCAGCAGACAGGAAAAGATTGCCTCATTCTAGTCCAGACATGCCTGCTTCTCTGGTCAGGACCAGCTGCAAGTCACGAAGACAGGAAGGGCCCTGCTGAGTCAGATCGAAGGTGCCCACATTCTGCCAGCAACAGCAGCCAGCTATAAATGACTCCAGAAAGCTTGCAAAGACAGGCCAGTGAGATGCCTCAAACTCCAATGGGGCCTTGAATTTAGACACTTGTTAATTTTTTGGCATTTGATAAGTCTCACAACTTCTTTTCATGCTTATTCAGATTTAGGGCAGTGCGAATGACCCCCCCCCCCCCGGTGCTGAGCTGAGGGGGAACAAAATAACAGCAGCAGCAACGACAACATTAATAATACAACACCTATATGTATACAGGTGCCTTCTGATAAAAAAGCAACTGTACCAAAATGAATTATTGCGAAAATAAGACGTATTTGGGGTGCGGCACCAAAGGTTGTCCTCGCTCAGGGCGCCATATTACCCAAGCCCCCACCTGGGTTATCAGAGCAAAATGTGACATACTCTCAGCTTAGAGCACAAGTTAAAGCAAATGAGGAACTGATTTGGTAAAAGCAGTGCTTTTTTTTCTAAAAAAAATGTTTAGGGGTACTCTCCTTTTGACTCAAGAAAATCACCACTTTACAGTTCAAATCGGGGGAAATAAATACAGTAAATGGACAAAAATACAAAGATTCACAAAATGTTTAGGGGTATGCGGACCCCTGCGTTCCCCTGGAAAGAAAGCACTGGGTAAAAGACATGGTTTTTGTTAACCAGTATAGATTTTGTCATATCAGACTTAAAAACTTTAATAATAACTAGAGGCCACCGCCCCTGCTTGTGCTGCTCACTAATTCACCACTTGCCACACCACTCCCCCCAATCCCTATCCACTCACAGCCCCTTCAAGCTCCCCATATTCTCACAGCTCTTCTGTGTCCCACCCCCCCAGTTTATTCAAACCCCTGCTCTTGTTTAAAACCACCATTTTGAAACTTGCCTTCTCTTTTGCTTCTCTTGCCCATGCTGACTTCATGAAAATCCAAGATTGCGCTGAGACAAATGTTCCGATGCATGGTGACAGCCTTAACTTTTTATGTATATAGGAGGAAATATAGCTATTAGACCATGGTGAAGACATGCTCTCAGATCAGCTGATTTTATCATAAACAAACCACTCGCTCTCTTTTTGGCACCTTATTTTGTTTCAGTGTGCTGTCATTTTTAAATTTAAATCATGGCTGGGCATGCAAAAGCTGGAAGTGGCCTGGGCTTTTCTGGACCCTTGAGAAGGGCAAACAGGGAATTAATGTGACAGCTCTATCCCCTGTTCTCTGCCCTCAACACAGGTATTCAGTGATATGCTGCCTCTTGGCCTGTGAGTTCCCATGGCTCATAGTTATGGACTGAGTTATTCTATAGGAATGTCTTTAATTGCATCCATATGCAATACTCGCTTGACGTTCCCAACCTCACCTAAAGTTGCTGGGAACTGAATCTGGGACCTTCTGCATGCAAACCTACCTCGCTGGGTTGTTGTGAGGATAAAAAGAAGGGGAGAATGATGAGTGGCACCCTGAGCTCTTTGAGGGTGGGATAAAGGTAAAGGTACCCCTGCCCGTACGGGCCAGTCTTGCCAGACTCTAGGGTTGTGCGCCCATCTCACTCTATAGGCCGGGGGCCAGCGCTGTCCGGAGACACTTCCGGGTCATGTGGCCAGTGTGACAAGCTGCATCTTGTGAGCCAGCGCAGCACACGGAACGCCGTTTACCTTCCTGCTGGTAAGCGGTCCCTATTTATCTACTTGCACCCGAGGGTGCTTTTGAACTGCTAGGTTGGCAGGCGCTGGGACTGAACGACGGGAGCGCACCCCGCCACGGGGATTCGAACCGCCGACCATGCGATCGACAAGTCCTAGGCGCTGAGGTTTTTACCCACAGCGCCACCCACGTCCCTGCGGGTGGGATAGAGATGCATTAAGGCAGAGTCCACCACCTTCAAAGGGAGTCTGTTCCACAGTCAGAAAGTTCTTCCTGAAGCTTAGTCAGAATCCCCTTTCTTGTAACTTGGATCCATTGGTTTGGGTGCTAATCTCCAGAGCAGGAGAAAACATGGTTGCGCCATCTTCCATGTGACAGGCCTTTAGATACAGTGGTACCTCTGGTTATGTACTTAATTCGTTCCGGAGGTCTGTTCTTAACCTGAAACTGTTCTTAACCTGAAGCACCACTTTAGCTAATGGGGCCTCCCGCTGCTGCCGTGCGATTTCTGTTCTCATCTTGAAGCAAAGTTCTTAACCCGAGGTATTATTTCTGGGTTAGCGGAGTCTGTAACCTGAAGCATATGTAACCCGAGGTACCACTGTATTTGAAGATAGCTGTCATATCTCCTCTCAGCCACTCTTTTCCAGCATGACTTACCCAGCTCCTTCAACCATTCCTCATAAGGCTTTGTTTCCAGATCCTTGATCATCTTGGTCGCTCCCCTCTGCACACATCCCAACTAGTCAATATCCTTATTAAATTGTGCCACCAGGAACTGGGCACAGAGAGGACTTAGAAATCTCTGACCCTGCCAGACGATGATACTCTTAGCTCAACCTTTGTCAACCTTGGCTCCCCAGATGTTATGGGACTACAACTCTCATCAACCCTAGCAAGCAGGGGGACCAGTGGTCAGGGATGAAGGGACTTGTAGTCCTACAAAACCTAGCCCCCCAAGGTTGAGCTAATAATGCCTGGCCAAGCATTTGTTTATACACCCCCACCATAGAAACTAACTCCTAGGGGTCGAGGGGTCTTTGCACCCCAAAAAAATATTTAATGGGGTTCCTCCCTCCCCAGTTGACGAACATTGCCAATCAAATAGTATGAATATGCAGCATCATGTGATCGATTATGCTGGGCGGGGCTTACCTGCCCCCTCAATATTTTATTCAAATTGGCACCCCTGACCCCCCATCTCTGCAGAACGAGGGACGCACGACGCCTTGCTCTCAGGGCGCTTCTCCGCGCAAGGCTGCGACCAGCCTCTCCGAAACGCGGCGCGGCTCGACGGATGTTATGCCGCGCGCAGGAAGGGAGAGGGAGCTCGCTGTCCCCAGCCTCGCACTTCCCTTTTACTAGGGAAGGGAGGGAAAGAGAGAGAGAGAAAGAAAGGAAAGAAACGCCGGTGGGGGAGGGCGCGCCGGGTTGTAAAACAGGCGTGGCCAGGCGAGCTTTGCGCATGAGATTTCCTGTCCTGCCCAAGAACAGAGGCAGCGCGCAACGAGGGCAGCCCCGACGCCCACCTCGCTCCTCTCCAAGCTCGCTTTCCTTGGGCGGCGTTTAGGCGGACTCATGGAACGCTTAAAGCACGAAAGGAGCTGAATTTGTCTCTTCCTCGAAGGCACTTCGGGGTTCTCCCCCCACAACTTGGTGGAAACTTGCCAGGCTCCCTGCTACTTGGTAAGTTTGGTTTCCTGTGCGCTCCTGAGCTTCGCGCTCGCCTCCGCTGCCCGACCCGGTTGTTGTTGCTAGAACTTTAACTGCTGGTTTTCTCTCTCGACCCTGTTGTCTTTCGCTTTGTTGTTCTCCGCTCCAAGCCTCCTCTTGCGCGAGCCTTGCCCACTGGGATCGAGTTGCTCACAGAACGTGGACAAATATATATATTTACATATATCCCCCCTTTGGTGAGCTGCAGGGCCTTTCAGGAAACGGGGAGGGCTTTCAGAAGGCCCATAGCAAGTTCAGCTTGGGCAGAGAGTTTTCCGCTTTCGACTTACGAAAACAACCAAAACCAGAATTTTGTGTATTGTTGCATCGGTTTTGGGAGGTGGGTTGTTTCTCTTCCCCACCTTTATTTAATTCGAAAAAACAAAGCATCTAAAAACAATCGGCCCCTTAGTTTCACATGGCTGCTCCTGTTATTAAAAACAAGACTGAAACTCAAGGGTTGATGAACAAAGTGCTTTTCCTGTTGAACGTACACATCTTTTCCCTGACATATTAATAAACTATCCTATTTATCAGGGGTTTGTTTCTTTCATTCTCCATTGGGGAAGGCAGATGTGTGTGTGTGTGTGTTTTTAAAGTTTCCCTCCTTTGAAATATTTAAATTGGCAGACTAGGGGAAGAGGAGCTTTAACTTGTTTTGAGAGGTATTCCCCCTCCTCCCATGAAAACTGAATTCAGTTCTGCTGAACCTTTTCCTGAGAGCAATTTCCTGGCTTCCCATTGAGTGTTTGCGTAGCTCATTTGACAGGAAAATTATGACTTATTTGCCACACCCTGTCTCATCCCTTTGGCTTTCTGAACTACTTAGTTGCTTGTTTTCAGGTGAAAAGTTTAGATAAGCGACACTATGTTTTTTCCTGATAAAACTAGTAGTAAACTAACAGTATACTAGTATACTAGTGGTGAGACATTTTGCATCCGATAAATGGGGGTTCATAGAATCATATAATTGTAGACTTGGAAAGAGTCATTTAGTCCCCTGGAAAGCAGGAATCTCAAAATGTGGTCCTCCACTCAGTTTGAAACCGCACTGCTTAGCTTTGCAAATGTGCTAACATTTTTGTTGTTGTTCATAGGCTGATGGAAACTTAGTAGGCTCAAAACTAAACCATCCAGCTGAATAGCTCCTACTGCTGAATTTATTATCTGCCTTCAGCTAACTGCATGCCGGCCCTACTGTTAGGCAGGGTGGTTTACATTGGGAGGATGGAAAGAAAAGGTGTGCGTTTCATGTGACCTGCCCTCCTGTGCAGTAGAGGATGCTGCCCTGCTGTCCCTGGTGAAGGAAGAATTGGCTACTAGGCTGGTTAGCTTCTTGGGCCCTGTCTGAACTTTACATTTAAAGCAGGGTCATATCACTTTAACAGACATGGGTTCACCCAATGAATGGGGGAGTGTAGTTTGTTAAAGGTGCTGAGAGTTGCCCCTATTCCCTTTAAAGAGCTACAATTTGCAGAGTTCCCTGGGAAGAGGGATTCAGTGTTAAACCACTCTTCGAGTTGTAACTCTCTTGAGGGGATTAAAGGTAAAGGTAAAGGTACCCCTGCCCGTACGGGCCAGTCTTGCCAGACTCTAGGGTTGTGCGCTCATCTCACTCTATAGGCCGGGAGCCAGTGCTGTCCACAGACACTTCCGGGTCACGTGGCCAGCGTGACATCGCTGCTCTGGCAAGCCAGCGCAGCACACGGAACACCGTTTACCTTCCCGCTAGTAAGCGGTCCCTATTTATCTACTTGCACCCGAAGGTGCTTTCGAACTGCTAGGTTGGCAGGCGCTGGGACTGAACGACAGGAGCGCACCCCGCCGCAGGGATTCGAACCGCCGACCTTTCGATCGGCAAGTCCTAGGTGCTGAGGCTTTAACCCACAGCGCCACCTGCGTCCCTAGCGCCACCTGCGTCCCTCTTGAGGGGATTAGGGACTTATAAAGGGAAACTTGCAGACTTACAGGGAATAACTTCTTGCACAGAGAAAGCTATCTTCTTCCACATTGTGCTCACTCAGTTTTGTTGTTCTGTGGATACACTGGGTCCTTGGAAAAGGTACCCTTTCTGGACAGGGTATCCTTGGGAGACCGGAAAATGGGACTGTGGGTCACCTGAATTTCTTGGTAAATGATAAAACCTCGCAACTCTTGGGAGTGGCCCTGCCTGTGGATTTGCTAGGCAAGGCAAAGTCTCATCTGGTACTGATATGCTGATGCTTCAGACACAACCACTCCCTGCCTTGTACTTCCCATTGAGTCACCAAGCATTCCAGCTACTTCACAGTTAGCAGCTCTGATTTTAAATTCCTCTTGTTAGTTGGCAGACTAAATTTATTTCTGAATAAAAACAGAGCCTATTTCCTTGAACAGGGGTGAAACATTGTAGGTGTGGAGTGGTACTATCAGAGCCATAGAATTACAGAGTTGGATGAGAGCCTGAGGATCATCTCATCCAACCTGAATATGCAGCTGTCCCATACAGGGATCACACCTTCAATCTGTGGTGGCATGGAAGGAGGACCTGTTGTAGTTCTAGACCTGGAAGCTAGCCAAGGGCCAAATCCTGTATTGGTGTAATGACAGGAGCACCACTGAAGATGGGTTCCCTGCAGCAATCCTCATTTTCCTCGCTTACACTGAATCTTTACATCCATGCGCCAAGCTCTTAGCAGTTGATGTGGAGAGGACATTGAGACCTGAAGTCAAGCGAATGACTGCACATTTGTGGGGTCCCAGTGCCATAGGATGGTCACACAGTGAACACTGCTTTTTGTTCAGTAACCAATTCCTCACAGATAGTGCCATAGGGGAGAGCCAGAGAGTGGTTTCCATAATCTGTCACTGTTCCGCAAATGGTGGCTTTCAGTTGGGTGACAAAGTTCAAGGCTATGCCTCTTAGCTCTGTTTCCACAGCACGATGGGATTGTGTGGAAAGTACTTGTAAATTTTGCTATCATGCACAATTTTTAGCCTGCTGGCTATTATGTTTATGGTCTATATGGTCTGGAACCTGCATACCTTTGGGATTTTCTTATCTCTCGTACGTCTTTCTGCTTCTAAGACAATCAGAGGAGGCCTTGTTGAGAGTGTGTCACATGGAAAACACCCAAGAGGGGGCTATTGTGATGCAACTAAATCTAGGAATGCTTAGATTAACCATTGTTTGTTGTTACATCCCAACCAGGAAACTGTGGTTACTAGGATCACAACAAGTCAGGATCTTAAACTCCAAATAGTTAGAGGGTTAGTCAGCCAAGATATGTGCACCTGAACCAAGCTAATGAATATTGGCTTCCTCTTATTGAGAGTGTGCTTCTTGATGACTTTGGGATCAAAATGTGTGGGTCATTCAAATGTGTGAGACAGAGTGAGCATTTGATACACCAGCTTTTGTTTTGTGTTTCTCAGCACTGCAAAAATGACTGCAGGCAAGTACTCGGTGTCTTGAGCAGGGCTGTAGCTAAGGGGTGGTGAGATGGGCCCCCACCAGCGGCGCAGGTGATTGGGGGGGGGCCTTCCACAAAATCGGCTTAAAAATATGTCCATAAATATAAATATTGATTATTGCCTAATAAGAAATGGTTTTAAATAGAGGGTGTTGAATGGATGGAGGGCAGGGGTTTGAGGAGAGGCGGAAAGAAGAGCTAATTTGTCCGTGGCTAGGGGTGCAACCTGGATGGTTCTGCTATGGGTGCAAAATCACCTAGCTACGGTTCTGGCCTTGAGAAAAAGAAGCTACTGGCATTACTGAAGGATATTTTTCTGATAGGCAGTGTGTAGTGGGGAAGGGTATGATCGAAAGGTCTCGTACAGAAGCTGCTACTTGAAAGCATATGATATTAAAATAATAATTCTTCAGAACTTTTAAATATGATCCCACTTAAGATCTCTTAGTGAACTGTTTGCTCACGATTCCTCTCCAAATCCTCACCTTCTCCATCAGTGGCTTTTAAATGTGGCTTAGCATTGGATCTGCAATGACATTAACTAGGGTTCATGCTAAGCTGGGTTTGCAAACCCAGATTTAACACCAAGAGTTTAAATGAGTTAAGAGACTAATGGTAACCAAGATTCCCCCTGGTTAGTGCAGATGCAGAATAACACTAAACAGTGGCTTATAGTGGACAAAAAGAGGGAGATCTGTGCCTTGTAGAAGAGGCGGGAAGGGGTGTCTGCTCCCTATTTCATAACCAGTGTTAAGAGGTTGGTAACACCAAGTCTTTTCCTGGCCAGAGATATGGTGACCAGTTCTAGTAAGATGCAAAAAAAGATGTCTAAATGGAAACCACCTTTACAAATTGTTTTGTTTCTTCAGGTGAATGAGCAGTAGGCAGTGCAAACTATTGATCAGTTTGCATATATTTACATTTGCCCACTACCTAGTCTTTGAAGTTCAGTTTCAAACAAATATGGCGGGTTGTGTGGGAGAAGCCTTTTTAAAACCACACCACCACCACCACCACCAAAGTTGTTGAATGTCTGCAAGAAGTGTTAACATCTTGATCTCCTGGTGGAGCTTTGCCATTGCTTCCAGAGGAAACAAAAAGGCTAACGGCTTCCTTAAAAGACTGGCACATTTATTACAGCACGAGTTACTTCTGGATTTTGGACTGAAGATGGTGACCCAGAACTGCTCTGTCTCTGTCACGGCAACGTTCTCGTGAAACAGCTTCCTGAAGGGAGTCTGCCAAACATTGTCTTTGGGGATGCTTATGAAAACAACCAGGGTGGGTTTTGTTTTGTTTTGTTACAGTTCTGCATGCAAAACACTTCTTGAAATTCTTTAGCCTTTTTATTGCGGCCAGAGAATTTGGGACGCTGTTACACTGAATTTCATCAGGGAGAAGCAGTTGAATCCAACAGTTCCTCAGCAGTATCAATAGTACAGCTCCTCCTTTTTTCCATTTTTTGGGAGGTGGGGAGCTGCTTTAGCAGCAAGTTTGGACAACAAGACCTCCATTTTGCATTCTTCAGCATTGTACGGCATCGTAGAGGAAAAATAGGGGCTGTCACCCAAAATGGTGGAGAATATTCAGCAAAAAAATCTGCAAAGTGGACTTTTTCTGGAGTGAGGGGGTGGGATCTCTCTTGTCTTCTGAGAAATTTTTGGCTTGGATCTAGTTCTTTGTAATGGACTGACCCCCCCCCAACTGTTTCATGGATATTTTATTTGATTATAGAATGACTGTTTTTGAGAGTTCTTTTTTGAACAATCTCCCATATATATATATTTTCCTTTTTCTTCAGGGTTTTAAGGATCAATAATGAATTTGCAAGCTTAGTTTAAAGAAGGTGGCCAGATGGTCGCCTTATTTATTGGGAGACGCTAGCAAAGGAAGGGACAGAGGAAGCTGGATTTACTTCTGTGGCTATAATGAAAAGATACAAGAATGAGGAAATAGGAGAATAGCTTCCACAAAGAATGTCCGCCTCTTTCCCTCAGCAACCTCAAAAAACTGTGTTTATACTTCATTTCTTTCTGCTATTTATAAGCTTTCCTTTTCTGTCGAGCCTTCAGAGCGTCTGTCACATTTGTATCCTGTCCTTTGCGCTGGACAATAGAAAAGGTACTAAAAAGACACAAACAACTAAAATCCTCAAGTAAAATCCCACGCAAAGACACTGCTAAATAGAAATGTGGGTTTTCTGGAAGAGTTTGGAACGCTTAATGAATCTGGAAGAATTCTCAGTGCCCTAAATCACTAGAAATCTGATTTAGCACATTCAAGTGACATCACATTTAATAAAAATGAACAACAACAATAATGTAGGTTTTTTAATTTAAAATTTGTATAAGTTTCTGAAATGATTTTCAAGAAGGCAAAAGTGGTTGAAATGAATTACCGGTATATGATTGCAGGGGAGGAAAGTCAATAAAGTGCATACAGGCAGTGTTAGAAATTAGCCAGGCGCATTTTGCAACTAATGCGGGTCCAATTGCGACCACGTAGAGATCTCTGGATGCCAGGGTAGCGCCTGGGGAAAACAAAATGAGAAGGATAGGACATATTTTCCTGAAGCTTCTGTTTTATTCTGGATTGGCTTGCTTGATGTTTTGATATGTTGTAAACCACTTTGAGATTTGTACTTTAAAATATAAAGCAGTATATAAATGAAAATAATGATAATAATAATAATAAATTCAGTTACAAAAAAAAAGGCCACACAAATGCACCTAGACATCCCATTGTGGCGATCACAACCTAGGTTTAAGGTGCCATTTTGCAATTATATTATATATATGAGTTTCTAACTCTGGCTGCAGTCCTAAAGATGACTTAAGGGCAGGTTGGGAAGCCATAGAATGTAGGTATATAGGGACCACCAGGCAGGAAAGCCCATCAGTTGGAGAGCACTTATGCCACCAGAAGCCACCTGAACACTCGGTTGGCATAGGTAGGCCGCCACCAGTACATTTTGCCAGTAGCATGTGGGGTGGGAAGGGATGTGTCAGAGGCAGCCAAGGATTTACAGCACCTTAAAGGTAAAGGGACCCCTGACCGTTAGGCCCAGTCGTGGCCGACTCTGGGGTTGCGATGCTCATTTTGCTTTATTGGCCGAGGGAGCCCGCGTACAGCTTCCGGGTCACGTGGCCAGCATGACTAAGCCGCTTCTGGTGAACCAGAGCAGCACACGGAAACGCCGTTTACCTTCCCGCCGGAGCGGTACCTATTTATCTACTTGCACTTTGACGTGCTTTCGAACTGCTAGGTTGGCAGGAGCAGGGACCAAGCAACGGGAGCTCACCCTGTCGCGGGGATTCGAACCGCTGACCTTCTGATCAGCAAGTCATAGGCTTTGTGGTTTAACCCACAGCGCCACACAGGACCTTAACTCGCCCCATTTCCCCAGACGCCCCCAAAAGGAGTCCTCAAGCTACACCACCCCCAGAGGTGATATAGTGGATCTCCTGTTTGCTGCAGTGGAAGGAGAAAGAAAGGCGGAATTGATAGCTCAGCCATGGCTTTCATCTCCCCACCCACCAAACAACAAAAAAATAATTGCTGTGGCTGTGGTGTTTAAATCCTTAAACAAATTCAAACTATACTTGAAAATATTTTTATTGGAATACTGGTCAATATTTCAAATGACATATAATAGTAGTAGTAGTAGTAGTAGTAGTAGTAGTAGTAGTAGTAGTAGTACAGTAATAATAATAATAATGGTAATAATAATAAAAATAAGAATTTGTAGTAGTAGTAGTATTACCCCACCCTTTTCTTTAACATGACTTTTTATATGATTTACATATAAAATAGAGAATTGCTAAAAACACAGTAACGCACATTTCTCTTACATTGTTTAGATTTTAAGACAAAAGAAAAAGAAAAGCTCTTAAAGCTATCAGTGTATTCATTTTCACATGCATGAAGAACTGCACATGTAAATATCGTATCTGCTTCCTGGGGATAGTTAAGTACAGCTTGGCTTTCAGCTTTGACTAGTCACCATTCCAGTTGCCCAGTTTATTTGTACTGTGTTCACCCACCATGTTACTAATTAATTTTACGAAACAACGCATTTCTAAAAGTGGAAAAGTTAACACCAGCCGCTGCTGGTTGCAAGCAGCACTTTCCAGATTTCTGGCAGAAGAAATGTGCTTTTACTGGTTTCTGTAACTATAGTGCCATTGTCCACCTCTCTTTAGCTTACAAAAGGACCACTTGTGCTCGTTTTTTTGCATCAGGACAGACAAGAGGCCGAAGATGGTTGGTAGCAGACTTGGAGTCAGCTGCTGTTCAGGTTTCTGTGTCTGGCGCATGAGACTGGAATATTCTCCCCTTCCTTGAGTAGACCCTGTTGCCTGACTCTTTGCTTTTCCGTAAAATCAGCCCTCCGTCCTTCCTTTGCTCCCAGTTGATCGTGAGCAGAAATGTTGCGCCTGTCAAGCCAGAACTGGAATGAGAAAATTTCTTCTGTCTTCGACGGCTGCAGCAGGTTTAACCAGTGATGTCCTTTGGCTCTAACAAACTGCTTGAGGTTGCTTCGTGGTGGAACTGGTCCTGTCTTCCCATCTGCCCTTTGAAAAACGCCTGAGCAGGGCAAACGTAAATAAGAAAGCATCTTAGTTTATGTGCTTGGTGCTAGGGGATCCTGAACTTTAGCCTTCTCTCTGGTAGCATCAATGACTGATTGCCTTGCCGCAGCAATGCTCCTAGCTATAATCCCAAGCATTCTCTGGGCATTCTACTCAGTACAATAGAGTTCAGACAGGTCACGGCTGAGACATAGGCGAATGAAAGGAACCTCTGGGGGGGAAATGCACAATGGGAAAAAAGGTTCCCAGCTAGCCTGACTTTCAACTGCTGCTCCTGTTGGTCACATGATGGACAACGTGATGTAATGGGTGGAGGGTTGGATTTGGAACAGGCAGACCTGGGTTCAAACCTTTGTTTTGACCTTGAAGCTCTCTGGGAGGTCCAGGGGCAATTCACTATTCCTCAGCCTAATCTCTCTTACAGCTAATTGTGAGAAAGAATAGCACAGTCCCCAACCTCCTTGGAGAAAGTATGTAAAAGTGATGGATAAATTAGAGTACAGTGGTACCTCAGGTTTAAGTATTTAATTCGTTCCGGAGGTCCGTTCTGAACCTGAACCTGTTCTTAACCTGAGGTACCACTTTAGCTAATGGGGCCTCCTGCTGCCGCCGCGCCGCCGGAGCACGATTTCTGTTCTCATCCTGAAGCAAAGTTCTTAACCTGAAGCACTATTTCTGGGTTAGCAGAGTCTGTAACCTGAAGCGTATGTAACCTGAAGCATATGTAACCTGAGGTAGCACTGTAGTAGTGTGTGTATCTGTTTTTGGTTTTCATTACTGGAAACTGCCCCCAGGGTATAGGTTTTTTAAATAAAGAATTTCAGAATTGGAAGGGACTCTGAGGGTCATCTAGCCAACCCTCTGCAATTCAGGAATCTTGACACATGGTCCCCATCCAATTTGAAGCCATCCCAGACCCTGCTTAGCTTTGCAAACGTGACAGCAGCTTTTGAGTGCTGCACCACCAGAAGCCATTTAGGATCAAAAAACACACAGATGGTTTGTTGCAGTGGAATCTCTTATGGGATGCTTTTGCATGAACATAGAATTGTAGAGTTGGAAGGGAACCTAAGGGTCATCTAGTCCAACCCCCTGTTGGGGAAGACTGGTTTAAGAGTCAGGACTGGTCTGACTATGCAGAAAGCTGAGCTGCTTCAGGCAGCAGATTTGGGGCATCTTTCAGAACTGGGAGATTATTTTTTTACTCGTACAAAAACCAAACGAAAGTGAGCTGATGCCCCACCACACTATCGCAGCTGTTCTGCTTTGTTCCTCTTCGTCTTCTTCCTTCTCTCCAACTCAAAACTAAATATGAGGTGTGGACTTCTCTGGGCTGCCTCTCCTTCCACATCAGTTGGAGGGGAGCCAAGGTGTGCGCTCGTGGCTATTGGGCATGGAAGGGTGATGGTGCAGGATGTCTTCTGGGCGGCTCTGTCTGCTCACCTGCAAGACTGTATGGCTGATGAGGAACAGCTCTCATAGCAACAACACATGGACGAGGTAGGGCTCAGGGGACCAATCCTGGTTTTGCAAGGTGGGGGTGGGGACACAGGAAAAAAGTGTGTGTTGTGGGGATATGCAGGGTGTAAGTACCACTGAGTTCAGCAGGACTTACTGGCAGGTAAGCATGCATAGGACTGTGGCTTTATGAAGTAGAAAGAAGGAAGGGTTAGATGAAGATGCAAATATGATTTTTGGTCATTCCAGTGTGTGTGGGGGGAGGTGCTTTTAAGCAGCAAAATGTCTTGCCACAGCCACAGCATTAAACCCTATGATGTGCTAACGGTGTGAAGTGGGTGTTAAAACTCATAATGAGATTTTTGCAGGTCTGCATAGTAACATCTAGGCCCTTAGCAACGTGGCCAATATCATTCTAGGCCACTGAAACGTGTCAGAATCAAACCTCCCTTTCCGCCACATCTGTTCTCCCAGGCTTAGTTTCGCTTCCTCTCTCAACAGGTGTGGCATCTCCTGGTTAAGCCAGAGGCTGCTTTATTTATGCCTCAGATGAGTGGCTGCATCTTTGAAGATTTGAAGGGTTTTTTTGTTTTGTTCTGAGCACATTCTTGCCGTGTCATTTCGGGGGTAACTTTTGTAAGGTCTTTCAAAGGGCTCCCAAGAGCTGCCAAACAATTCATTATTATTTTTTAGATGAGGCCTGCGACACAAAAGCATTTTGAGAGAAGTTGTCTACATTCTCAGTGAAGGAGTCATCTCACAATGGGTGAAACTTTCTCATGACCCCCATCCTAGTTGAGAGAAAAAGAGAGAGAGAGTCTGTGTGCTTGTTGGAAAGCCTTTTTTTCTAAATAACACAGTGAAGAACAGTAACTTTTCATACATCTTTTCTGCATTTTTGGCTGAAAATTGCAGTATGCACGTTGTCACTGCTCTTCAGTTCCGATGTAGGTTCCTACACACTATTGAAGTTTCTCTAAAGTGTGCCTTGTTTTCTGAGACTAGCTCAGATGTAAGTTGGAATAAAGGCATCTAGAAACCCTAAGCTGCTTCGCTGGCCAGTAAATTACTTCCAATCTTTGTCAGTCATATGCAAAGCAGGGTCTTTTATAGGCATTTTTATTATTATTAATGAAGCTTTAGAGGTGGCTGGGGAGTGAATTCTTGAGAAACATAGTGTGATCCATCTGGAGGGAAAGGGAGAAACTGCCACACTGAGAAAATATGGGCTTGGTAAGAAAGAAGTGTCCCTTTTATGAATGTCACCCACCCATGCAACTAGACCAGCGTGCGAGTTGGAATTGGCATTTGGAATGTACATTCATGGAACAAATAGACGAAACAAATGGTTGCTTTTGAAACGCTACTAAACGCCACCAGCATGCATGGTAATATGCAAACAATAATGAGTTATGTGCATGCAAAGTAAGTCTTTATTCAAAAGGACGCTGAATAGTCTGTTGGTTTCTGGAAATCTGGAATGTAGCTGGGGAAGCACGACACAAACAAGCTAAAGGTTGGAGGGTGATTACAGATCCCCCCTTTTTTCTTTTTTACCAAATTGCCAAACTACAGTGTGCATTCCACCACATGGTAAGTTGTTCACCCGCATTACACTGCCAAGTGGTGATGGTGGTTGTTTTAAAAAAACAGTGAGATGTTAATGTCCTGACAATTGGGAAGATTTGCTCGTTTCCTGCCTAAATGAATACACTTCATCCACTCCCCAGCCCCTAGCCAAAATGCTTAGAACAAATTTCCAACAAGTTTTCTTTCTTTCTTTCTTTCTTTCTTTCTTTCTTTCTTTCTTTCTTTCTTTCTTTCTTTTGTAAACTCTAGCTCATGGGTAGGCAAACTAAGGCCCGGGGGGCCAAATGTGGCCCAATCGCCTTCTAAATCCGGCCCATGGACGGTCCGGGAATCTGTGTGTTTTTACATGAGTAGAATGTGTGCTTTTATTTAAAATGCATCTCTGGGTTATTTGTGGGGCATAGAAATTCATTCATTCCCCACCCCCCATAATAGTCTGCCCCCCCCAAGGTCTGAGGGACAGTGGACTGGCCCCCTGCTGAAAAAGTTTGCTGACCCCTGTGAGTCAAGCTGCTTTTGAAAAGGGGCGAATGTGAACAGAGAAGTGGTTTAGAGGGGTTGCTTAAGCATTTCCTGGCAAGCTTAGTTTTCAACTTCAAATGGTGCCCCACCCCTCCAACTATTTGTCCTCCTTCCAGGATCTAAACTCTTGTAGTCTCCCAAACATGTGTCTGGAGCCTCTTGGGTTGTGTTAGGAAGCAGCTTGGGGAGCAAAATTTGGGGAGGCCAAACAGCAAATGGATTTTCAGCACCCCCATCACTTCTCCCCTCAAATCTGCCATGCCCAAAGCTGCTTTTGTTTGCAAAAAGTTGTAGGTAGTGCTTTGTAAGTTAGCACATGTGTGTACAATTTTTTGTGCAAACAAATGTATCTCTTAGTTCAGGAAGGCAGGAGTGGAGGATGGTGAGAAACATCACTGATTTCCGAAGTCCTCCTGTTAGGAATACAGATTCACGTTAGTGTAAGTGGTTTAACTGTTTGGGATCCAACAAGGAAGTTTGGGTTGGTTCAGGATATGAAAAGCCCTAAGGGGGGTGTGTGTCAGGAAAAAGGCCATACCAGGCAAGCAAGACAAAGCATGTTGAAAGGGTCTGATTGTAGGAAGAAGGCACAGCAAGTAGAATAAGAAAGTTAACAGGCATACAGAAGGCAAGGCTAAGCTAGAGTGGCCTGGAAGTTAGCTGCTATAACCTGCTAAGCAGCCTCTTCCATATACTTGGGCCTCACAAGAATACTCAAATAATCACAGCTCCACTTGCTTTTCAATCCATTGAAACGGGGCAAAGGAGCCTAAATGGTTCGCCAACTCCCAGAAAAGCTTATCTTAACTCAGTAATCCTTTGGAGCAGGGTTCATGGCATCCATGAAAGCTTTGCAGCAAGGCCAGTGTGCAGATGCCCCAGACTCTGAGATTTCAGTTGTGGTTTTTTGTTTTGTTTTTAAAGTACGTTTCTGGCCCTCCTAGGGGGAAAAAAGACATTATGGGGCAAAATGTGCTGTTAACTTCTAATCTAAACAAATTCTGTGAAATGAGGGTGGTGTGACTGACTGCCTTGTACATTTTTACTGGTAATAAGAATTGCTCCTTGTTACTAGACAGTAACAGCACCAGTGTCTGTCTGTGTGAAATCTCCATAACTAGGACCAGCAAGACCCAACTGATTTCCCATGGTAATCATAAGGTCGTCGGGGGTGGTTGTCTCTCTAATGTTGTGTTATGCAATCTCCCCATGGCAGCCATTTTGGTTATGCCACATACCTTGAACTCCGCCATCTTGTGACTGGTGCTCCCGGCACTCCCTAAAAAGTAAAATTGTGCCCACTAGTCCAAAAAAGGTTGGCAACCCCTGCTTTTGAGTGCGCTTTCCGCACTTGGTATCTGATTCCTTCTGACCCTGTGCTTTTGTAAAGCAGTTCCTCAGTAGGGGAGGTACTGGAGTGTCCGAGTTACAGGAAGACTGTATTCTTCAACTGTGTCCTGCAAATCTCTCAGAAAAAGGAACTGCCTTGGGGCAAGAAAAGTTGCACTTTACATTTTACACAAGCCTACATAGGGTATAGATTTGGATTCTTTTAAAAGCAGGATTTAGAGCCCATAATTATTGTTGTTATTGTTTTGGCTGACATGCAGCTTGCCCAGAGTTTGCCTGTTTTTAATGTTAGCTTCCTTTTCTGCCTTTGTGGGTTGGGCGCTGGGGGGAGAATGTTGGAACACGACATAGGTCCTGTTTGAAATACGGGTTTGGTAAACATAGTGTACGTGTCGGGTACAGCGGACAAGTCATGCGTCACATTTTCTGCGATTTTGCTAAAGTGTGCATTTTTTGTTCTTCAGAATAAATCCGTTAAACCGTTCAAGATACCAAAAAAGAAATGGGGGGGACGGGACATAAATTACGTCCTTGTAAAGCCCGAGCAGCTGAACATTATGATGTGATGTTCCTCACATGTAGTTCTTGTCCCACCTTCTCCAATTCTTTTTCCTCCTTGCACACATTTTACCTTCCAAAGGTCTTCCAACACATCTCCTACCTTAGAGATTGTGAAAAAGTGGCCCATTCATGGCCAGATAGTTAATCTGCTAGAAGAATCCTTAACTGTTTTTACTCTATAACTTTTGAACTCCCTTCTATAGGATGGGAATTAAAACGGAAAGAAAAGGATTTGTCCGAGGCTAGATATTGAGTCTATGGCTGACCAGTGCTATGTCCAGAAGGACTCTTGTGCCATAGATAGTTGTGTGGAAGGGAGCGTTTTGGCAGGTGCCAAACAGTATGAAAGGCAGTATTGCTTAAGGGTTCTGCTTTTAAAATATGAATACAGTGGTACCTCAGGTTAAGTACTTAATTCGTTCCGGAGGTCCGTTCTTAACCTGAAACTGTTCTTAACCTGAAGCACCACTTTAGCTAATGGGGCCTCCTGCTGCCGCCGCGCCGCCTGAGCACAATTTCTGTTCTCATCCTGAAGCAAAGTTCTTAACCCAAGGTACTATTTCTGGGTTAGCATAGTCAGTAACCTGAAGCGTATGTAACCTGAAGCGTCTGTAGCCCAAGGTACCACTGTACAGCAAATCCTTCACGCAAATCCTTCACAACTAAGTAACCACAATTGACATCTGTTCAACTGAGATCTGAGAGATTTATCATCCAGTCTGATATGTATGCTTTCCAATTTCCTAAGAGTAGAATCTGAGGGCTAAATGGGGGGTCATAGGCAATAGGTGGCAAGGACTCCGTGTTTGAAATTAGCCAGATGCCAGGCGCATTTTGCACCTGGCTTTCGACCACTTGCGACCAAGTGAAGATGCCTTGGTGCCAGGCTGGCGCCTGACATCTCCACCATCTGGAGGTGTGTGCCAGGGCATCATTGGATCTGGACTGTTTTCACACAATATTACCACATCCTATAGAATTCTGTGGGTTTATATTTTATCTGTACAAATGGAATGAATTTCAGGAACCAAAATGCTTTTTCTGTGCTACCTAAGCAGGAGCGGTGAACATGGTTATAGTTAATTGTTGTAGCTTGTCTTCACTTACCGCACCCCCACTTCCCTGCTCACAGTTCTGAAGAATATCCCTATGTTATGAATGGTCCGTCACCATTAAGAAAAAGAGATATGAATAGGCCAATTTGTCCTTGGATCAAGTAACCTTTCTTCTTTAAGTTTTCAAAGTTCTGAACCTAGCTCAAGGTTGTCATCTAAACTAGCCAGATGTTTAACTGATAATCAACCACAGTCCATCATTTGAAAAATAAGACTTTGGAGCCCTTTCGCTCCCAAATGGCAACTAGACATAGACTGCAACTTTGGTTTAAGGAGCCATTTGGCACCTAGCTTATATATCTGAGTTTCTAAGGACTCTAAGGACTCGTTTAGAGATGGTGGAGGAAAGTGGAAGAGTAAAAGAACTGCAGGGGTCAGGGAGTTTCAGAATGGGGAGAAACACGACTGCCTTGCTGGCTATTCTCCAGTCAGCAGTAGCCAAGCAAATGTGCCCTCAGCAGATAAGGTCAGATGTCTCATTGCCCTTCTGTGAGACAGAAGGGAGAATGAAGGGCTACAGGGAACAATTCCTTTCTCCATGAACCACAACTCTGTTGTCCTCTGTGGTATCTGATCATGTGTCAGTTTCTATCCAGCACAAAAATGGCCTACTCCCTTTCTGGAAATCAATTTCCACTTGGTTTGGAAACAGAACTTTACTGCATGTATGACTTTTACAGATAAAGTGGTACCTCTGGTTACGAACTTAATTCGTTCTGGAGGTCCGTTCTTAACCTGAAACCGTTTTAACCTGAGGTACAACTTTAGCTAATGGGGCCTCCCGCTGCCACGCCAGCCCATGATTTCTATTCTCATCCTGAGGTAAAGTTCTTAACCTGAGGTACTACTTGTGGGTTAGTGGAGTCTGTAACCCGAAGTGTTTGTAACCCAAGGTGTTTGTAACCTGAGGTACCACTGTACACAAAATGAAGAAGGCTGGGGTGGTTGTGGTAGACGTTTTCTTCTTCTTTTTGTGGGCAGGGAACTCTGATGGGAAGCTCTACTGCCTGGATTAATGCTGCTCACAGCAGGCTGGAAAAACCCCCCAGCTTTGTAAAAGCAGTTGTATAAAACCTACCTGAAACCTTAATTAACAAAATCAGACATTTGAGGCGAGTGGCTGATAGCACAGATGCCTTCAGAGAACATAGCAATCCATCACTCGAGTGTTGTTTCCATTTGGCAGCCAAGGGCATTTCTAGAATATGTAGAAGGTTTGTTCTGATTTTGGCCTGGCTTTTGTTGCTTCAGCAGTTGAGAAACTAAGGGCAGGGGATAATTTCTGTTTATTAACCCCGGTGGAGAAATTCTCGGTCACCTAATGAGCTAGGATTCATTCCATTTACATTTAAACTAGGCTGATGGAGAAGACTTTGTTTATGGTCCTCCAGTGTCCATCACTGGACACAAGAAACCGGAAAAGAACACAGTAGCGGGGGAAATTGCAGTTGTTTGAATTTATTGCAGAAACCAAATTTCTTGCAGAAACCTTTGTTGGCGGAACGGTTGCTGACAATGTGAATGGGGCAGCAGGGAAACTTGGTAGCACCTGATGGATAAGTAGGAAGGGGCTGTGTGTGTGTCCTCTGAATGCAAGATGGATTCTAGAAGGAATGGGAGGAATTAACTGGTGTGGATCTGATAGAAAGAAAGCACATAAAGCCTGAATTTTTGAAGGTTAGAGCTAGTGTGATGGTTTCAGAGAGTCGGACAAGGACTAGGGAGATATAGGGTTGAAGCCTCACTGGGTGAAGGGACAATTCATTATCTCTTGGCCCAACCTATCTTGCTGTGAGGATAAAATGCAGGAGCGGAGGAACCATATATGCCACCTTTTGGTGGTAACTTTTAAAATGGTGGTAGAATACCAGGTTCCACACCAAGGATGTTGATCAATTCAGGGCTGTTCAAATGATTAGTTTCGTGTTGATGTTCAGAGAATCTGTAATGAGCAGAGAATATCGGAACACATTTTCGCACCGTCTTAATACCATTCCTCTTGTCTTTTGCCATTATCCTTCTCTGCTGTTGCTGAAAGTGTCAACTCTGCCTACCTCATTCAGGGCAGAGGAAAGGAAGACTTGTCTCTGGTTTTGAGGCTCTCACTGCTGATCTGTTCAGCGTTACAGTTGCAGTACTGTAAACAAATCTGAGTCTGGAGTGGGTTGGAGAGGCTGTGCTAGCCGTTTGTCTTTTTACATGATGAAAACTATGAGGCAGTTGGCTGACTAATCTGCAAACTTTGAAGAGAGTTGAAAGTCTTTTCCTTGACTATTTTTACAGCCTGGAAGCTACAGCGTTTTGAGTTTAGTGAAGAAAGTTAGTTAAGCTGTGTTATTTGAGACAGAGCCAAGGCCGTGCAGGATAGTTATTTGCAGGCGTGGAAAGGAGAACATGATTCTCAGGGCTGGTTCACAAATGCATGCTCATCATTTGTCGAATACAGTATTGGGTTGTTTTTGCACGTCTTTGTCTACAGGTGTATTGTGATACTTGTTTATACCTGAATGAAACCTTTTGGGGATCATTGAGCTGAAGTCAAGGTTCATTGCAGTATTTTATATTATATTATATTATATTATATTTTTTTATTTTTTATTTTATGTTATGTTATTTTTTTCTTTTCTTTTCTTTTCTTTTGAGATGGGAAATAAGCAATGAGACAGAAAGCCAGAGCTTGCTCTTGCTCTCCAAGCTTTGCTTCGCTGGAGAGGCGCTGCACAGTTTTCCCTCTCTGCGCAGCGCCCCTTCAGTGAAGCGGGAGGAGAAATAGAGGGGGCTCCGTTTCTCCTGCCGCTTCGCTGAAGGGGTGCTGAACAGAGAGGGGGAGATTTTTTTTCGCCTTGTTCTTGCCCTCCTATGGTCCGGTGCGTCCTATAGAGCGAAAAATACGGTACCTTCCTGCCGGAGCAGTACCTTTTAATCTACTTGCACTTTTGGGTGTGCCTTCGAACTGCTAGGTGGGCAGGAGCTGGGACCGAACACCGGGCGCTCACCCCGGTATGGGGATTCAAACTACCGGCCTTCTGATCGGCAAGCCCAAGAGGCTCAGTGGTTATATTAGCTCACACAAAAAGATTACATGCCCAAATGCCATGTGAGTCAATATGGAATCACGCTACTTAACCAATGATTATGGACTATTGGCGTGGCTTGGGTATGTTGAATGCCACTGCATTTCTCCTCCTTACTGATCTTTCTTTTCTTTTCTTTTTCTGGTTCTACGTAGTCACAGCTCTATAAAAGATGCACTATTACCGGTATTCTTCTGCTGAAGTCAGCTGTTGGTACAAATACCTGCTTTTTAGCTACAACATAATCTTCTGGGTAAGTATCCAGTCTTCTTTTTTTCTATTTTTGTAGAGAAGGGTCATCTTGCCAAATCTGCCATGTTTTGAATGCTCAGGTGCTGTGTACCTCAGATTGGACAGATTTTATGTTGACATCAAATGCGTTGACCATGGGATGGAGCAAGATATAACAAACTGAGAAATAGCATATGGGTGATGTCAGCTGTCTTATCCCTTCAAGCCTTAGTTTTTTGGATTTTTAGAACCTGATAGCTGGTGTTGCAACTTTGTTGAAGTCTAACAAATCCAAATGTAGCCATGGAGGTTTCCCCCACCATTTACTCTCCAGATTTGGAAACATTTCACTTGTTTGGTTTTTATATTGAGCTGTTGTTTTTAAAACACCGGGGAAGAGACAGAACAGCAGCAAAATAGCAACCTGGAGTAACCAGAAAGAGAGACCCCTCTTGCTCACACATGCTGTATAGAGCAGCACTGTGATGCCATTTGAACAGTGGCTCTCTTAACAATGTATAAATGTGGGTAACTTGAAATCTTTCAGTTTCTTGGTTCCTCCTTCAAAAAAGGTCACCCCGTAAACCTTTGTTCGTTATGAACATCTTGCTGTCTGCCAGGAACATCATCTTGTCTGCACTGATATATTTCTGTTCCCTTGAAGCTTGAACCCTAACAGAGTTTGGTTGGGAGCTTCTAACCCACTTGGTAGACGTTGACCAGCTACTAACACATTCCCTAGACTGATTCTGGCATGTTGATCCTAAAGAAATGAGGGCTAGAAGCTCCTATCCAGCCTCTGGGCACAAGGAAATGTTGTTTGAAAGCTTCTCAGTGCAGTTAAGGTGATTCTACCACAACAACATAACCACTGTCTTCATAGAGGTTGGCATGATATGGTTAAATTGGCCTCCAAACTTACCTTTTGGAGTGGCACAGTCTTCTTTTTCTCCCTCCCTCCACCACCAAAGGGATTTGATTTAATTTTTTATTTCATTTCACTTACGAAAAGCTTCCCAATGAAAGTGGGTAACTATAAAAGCAGCAGCAATGCAAACACAGTTTTTAGCCATGTACGGGGCTTGCCATGAGCTTGAAAACCACTCTGATTTTGCAGTCCCAAACAGGCAGCCAAGCCAGGGAATTTTATCAACTAATGGCCAGTCACAAGCTGCACAGATCTGACTTAAGAAGTCCAGCTTTCTACTCTCTGCAAATATCACTTTGAGCAAAGCCCAGCCAAGTACAACTTCGTGAACGTATTCTGGTTTTTTTTTTACCATTTCATTTTCTGAGCACAGCAAGACTTGGTCCTGTGGACTTTAACTTGATTCCTATAACAGTTCAACTGTTTATGGCATTGTAACCAGTTCTTTGATCCATTAAAGGATATCTTTTCTGTTGCCCTTTAACCGTACAATAATGGAATCCGGAAGCCCAGCTTCCTAGTAACTACCTTTTGTTTACCAACAGAAACAAGTAACACTGCAACAAATCTTCCGAACAAAGGCTGTTTAAGCCTCTGCAAGTATGTGCGTGTAATATAAATGTGGGAAAAGTCCACTGCCGAGAGTAGAGTTTTTCTTCTGTTTGAGGGATTTGGGGCGAGGAGGGGGGTTGGGGTGGAGATTCCAATTTGGGGGGAAAGATGAAGTTTTCTCCCCCCCCCCCAATCCTGCTCTTTAAATGAAGTCTGAAGCTGCCTCCACCATCCATGCAGTTGTATCTATGCCTCAACAACCCCTATATGTAGCCAAAATCACATGGTTGATTCCCAGATTTTTATATGGGGAATTAGCCCCATAATGTCGGGGAAGATGGGGAAGTCTTGTGTCTATCAGCTAGAGCAGGGGTCAGCAAACTTACCGCGCCTCGGGCCGGTGTCTCCAGCGCCGATTGCGCGGTGGGCCAGAGGGCGGAGGAGCGCATACCCATACGTGTGTGCACACCATATTTCCGGTGCACTTCCAGGTCAGAGGAGCACCGGAAATAGCTTATGTGCATGGGCCTCCTACGAACCGGATGTGCACCGGAAATAATGCTTACGCATGCGCACAAGCTATTTCCGGTGCTCCTCTGACCCGGAAGTGGGCAGCCGCGCAGCGCCAGTAAGCGCGGGCAGCAGGAGTCACTGTGGGCCGGATAAACGAGGCCCACGGGCCTTAGTTTGGGGACCCCTGAGCTAGAGGGAAAGTTGATGGGTTACAGGGGTTGTTTTCGCTGTAGGGGGAAGCAACAAGCTTTAAGGAAATATTGTAAGGGGTGCTCTTTTTGCAGTTTGTCTTCTCTTGTATATTGTTTACTACGAAGCTTGATGACTAAGCTCTTTAGCAATGAAACGTCTGATTGCCGAAACAACATCTGAGCACTGAACTACGGGTATATCACAAGTGGACTGGTATATCACAAGTATTTACTGCGTTTTCAATTCAAGATAAAAATCTATTTTGGAAAGAGAAGAAATGAGCACTGAACCACTGGATCTATTTATTACAAGCGAACTCTTTTTTTTTTTTTTTTACTGTGTTTTCGATTGTTTAAGATTCAACCTATTTGGGGGAAAAACTACTTTTGCCATGTTTAAGGATGTAAATGATTTTCAGCAGAACCTGTTTAGGAAATTAGCTTCCAGTCATTAAGAGAAGAGAAATTTTAGGGAGTGCATTAATGTGTAAACCAGCCTATATAACAGGAGTGGCAAATCATCATCATCAGTGTTTTTTTCAAAAAAAAAAAAAGTTTGTGGGTATTCTCATTTTGACTCAAGAAAATCACCATTTTATAGTTCAAATCAGGAAAAATAAATACAATAAATGGATAAAAGTACAAAGATTCACAAAATGTTTAGGAGAATGCGTACTCCTGCGTCCCTCCAGAAAAAGCACTGATTATTATTATTATTATTAACCTGAGGACTGTATACACCCTGGGGTGTATATGCCACCCGCAGTTTCTCTCTCACAAACACCCAAACATGTGTGTATACACAAACTTCCCTCACTGCCCAGCTCTGTGTCTATGGTCCCCCTCCCATTTTTCTGACACCATCAAAATTGGAGAAGATTTACAGAGGGGGAGAGGGGGGCAGAAGAATGGCTTGATGGGCTGGATCGGGCCCCTGGGCTGGGAGTTAGCCACTACTGTTTGAGAAATAAGAATGAGAACAAAAAGATTCTGTGAAGTGCACACCCACCCACACTGAAAGCTCAGCCCTCTGGCTAGTGTTTTTATATCAGATTTGAAAATCTGTGAGCTGAGCTGTTTGTGTGAGTTAAAAGAGTTTCCTCTCTGTGTGAGTTCCCCTCACCTTCCTTTGCTACTTACTCATCAGCCTTTGTGAAGTTCTAATGCATGCATTCACCAGGAGATGGGGTCTCCTGGCTTAATGCAAACAGATGCGTTTTGTGTTTACTTTCCCTTTTTCCCTTTCATCCTTATCAAAGATACCACACTTGTCAGCCATTTCCTGCTGTTCTTCTGGTTTTTAGGTTGCGATAAAGCGAGGTAGCATCGTCCGCAGAGACCGTGGATAGTTCTGGCTTTCAGAAAGGTCTAGGACACAGTTGCATCAATTGTCCTTTGTGAAAAATAATAATAATAATCAAAGGTCTGGAAAGGAAAATAAAAAATCCTAAAGCAGGCTAGGAAATTAACTTTTGCTTTAAAAAGTCCATGTCACAATGCATGTGGTGTTTTTTTGAGGTGTTATGTAGGGCATGTTGAATTTTCCAGCTTTCAGATTCCAAAAATGAGGAGCGCTAAAAAGGGTTGTAACATAACTTGGGAATTGAAGATATATTTGGGTTAAATCAATATAACTTAGTATTGCCTGGGAAGTAAAATGTTTGTAAAATTGTGTAGAAAAAAATGATTTTCAAGTACTTGTGTTTATATTTTATAGTATTACTAATTTTATTTAGCATTACCTGACATTTTCAGAAGGTAAAAATTCCCCGAAAGCAGTTTATGTGCTTCTTCATTAAAAACAGACTTAGCAAGGTAAATGTTGTCCAGTCACAAAAGTAATTAAAGACCCCCTCACTGAAGAAATTGCAAAAAATTGAGTCCAGGGGTCAGCAAACTTTTTCAGCAGGGGGCCGGTCTACTGTCCCTCAGACCTTGTGGGGGACCGGACTATATTTTGGAAAAAAAAATATGAACGAATTCTTATGCCCCACAAATAACCCAGAGATGCATTTTAAATAAAATGACATATTCTACTCAAGTAAAAACACCAGGCAGGCCCCACAAATAACCCAGAGATGCATTTTAAATAAAAGGACACATTCTACTCATGTAAAAACACACTGATTCCCGGATCATCTGCAGGCCAGATTTAGAAAGTGATTGGGCCGGATCCGGCCCCCGGGCCTTAGTTTGCCTACCCATGGTTTAACCCCTAAAATAACTCGCCCCACAGGATAGTTGGCTGGTTTAATCTAAAGAGAACTGACAGAACACCCCTGGAAAATGTAACTGGATTGGATACAGAGGCTTGCATATGCTTTTTGTCAAGTTTGGGAGGTTGAAGGGGTTGGTGTTCGGCTGAACTCTCACAAAAGGCCTGTTGGTTATCTGTGGACAGAGGAGATCTGAAGATGCTGCAATGGTGGGGTCTGGGGGCTGCACTCCTTTTTTTTTTTTTTTGGTGTGTGTTTTGGGTGTGCATATTGTGCTTGGTGCAGGATCCATGTCAGCGAGGGCCAGGTAGTGTTCGAAAATTTGGCGGGGGGCGGAGATGGGGCACAACATTTTATTTCATTGCAGCAAAATTCCAGAGTGCAGCACTTCACTTTCTCCAAGAGAAGTGGATGGCTGCTTTTCATTCTGATGCGGCAAAGTGGGTGGGAACTGTCCATGTGGACAGTGTAGATGATGGGACCAAGTCCTCAGGACCTCCGTCATTGCCGATCAAGCTTTCTCCTGACTGGTTAGTCTCTTGGGTTTGTGTGTTTGCCACAAAATTATAGAAAAGTAATCCGCTTTTAAGGGACCCAGGTGGCGCTGTGGGTTAAACCACAGAGCCTAGGACTTGCCGATCAGAAGGTCGGCGGTTCGAATCCCTGTGACGGGGTGAGCTCCCATTGCTCGGTCCCAGCTCCTGCCAACCTAGCAGTTCGAAAGCACGTCAAAGTGCAAGTAGATAAATAGGAACCGCTCTGGCGGGAAGGTAAACGGTGTTTCCGTGTGCTGCTCTGGTTCGCCAGAAGCGGCTTAGTCATGCTGGCCACATGATCTGGAAGCTGTCTGCAGACAAACACCGGCTCCCTCGGCCCATAGAGCGAGATGAGCGCCGCAACCCCAGAGTCGGTCACGACTGGACCTACTGGTCAGGGGTCCCTTTACCTTTTTAATCAGCTTTTAGAAGTTTTGGGTAGCTGTTTGGGCTTCCTCCTTGGCAACACCAAGCCATTGGATTCCAACATGAACATGGAAGCAACCCTGGGTGATGTTCTAAGAAGGTGGAGGGTGCAGAGAGAATTATCAAGAATTTAGAAGCTGCAACAGGAATCCCTGAGAATTCTCTCTGCTTGTTTGTCAGTGCTCACCTTTGCTTCCAGGGTCAGTTTTAAAATCCAGCAGCGGGTCTGTATTCCCATAGAGAACGGAAGTTGAAACAGCTGTCTAAATCTTGGTAAGCTTCCCTCTGTTTTTACAGGTGCTTTTAAAGCTAGATCGTAGATGCACGTTCTGCTGTGTAAATGGAGATGACTGTTGTGCTTCTGCCCATGAGAAATATTTTTTCATAATAAAAAGTACCTGCATCAGTTCCGTAACTATTTTTCACCCTTTTTCTGGCCTTGAGGTCTTGCGAAATGTACTGGGATGAGGTTAATGCCTGCAATCTCCATGCATCAATGTGGTGATGGTTTATGGCGGCAGAGAGGACAATGTGTCCATGGCTCGTAGTTCTAATACAGTAGTTCTCTCTTTTTTTCCCTCCAGGCCACACTTTCAGAATAAAAATCTGCTCACATCACACCAATTTTTTTAATTAATAAGAAATACATTGGGGGAAAACAAACAAATCTCCTCACCGTGCTTGATTTATAAAATGGAACACAACTACTTTATATTATGATCACGGGACATCCAGAAAGTATGAAAAAAATCTCGAGGCACACCAACGTTACAGCCCCGTGACGTCAGCGCGCAGCGTCACGCCGGGAGGGACATGAATTGCTAGCAAATTACATAATCACCTCCTTGAGGGCTGGCTCATCTTCTCCGAAGGCAGAACCCCATTAATTAACAGCACAGACTCACACCATAGCCAAGACGAGGGGGGAAAACCTCAGTCATGCACAGTCATGCACATGTGGGGGCTAAATGAGGATGAAGACCGGGCAGAGAGCAGGGTTCAAATCACCCCACCTGGCCAGGACAATCCCTGGGTGCTCCCTTGGGCCACTCGCCTGACCCACCTCGCAGGGCTGTTGTTGCGAGGATAACACGGGGAGAACCACGCGTGCCCCCGGGAGCTCCTTGGAGGAGAAAGCGGGCGAGGAATGCAATGCACGAAATATATGAGAGGCGACCAGGTTTTGCAGGTGAGGGGCCCCCGCCAGCCTCCGCTTCCAACACCCGGCGCAACGACGCCGAAGTTTCCCCCCGGGCTCGGCTTGGGGAGCAGCGCTGCTCCCCCCCGGCTCCCCTTCGCCCTCCCGGCTCTCTCTGCCGCCCACTGGGGACCCCCCTCACCTGCCAAGTCCGGAGCGCCGGTGGAAGTTGCATGCATGCATGCAGGGCGCCGCATTGCCATTGCATTGCACTGCACTCCATGCAATGCCTGCACGCATGCATTGCCTTGCACGCCCGCCAAGGGGTCTCCCCGCGGTCCGATGCGTCCCCTCCGGCGCGGATGCAGCATTGCAAAAATAACCCCCCCCCGACGCAGCCCTACCTGGGGGGCAGCCTCCGCCGCTCCGCCTCCGCGGGGATCCCCGGCCTCCATCCTGCCGCCCGATCTCCGCGGGGGCGCAGGCAGGCTGCGCGGGGTCTGCGCGGAAGAGCCCCTGCCCGCCCGGCCGCCGCCGCGCTCATTCCATGGCCGGGAGAAGAGCGCTTCAAACAAAACGCCGGGCCCGCCAGGCCACGCTGGGAAATGTAGTTTGCGCACCCCGCGCGGGCGCGGAGCCCAAGGGCGAGGGGACTACGGATCCCGGCAGCCCCCGCGCCGGGGACGGAGGGGGAGAGGCCGGGTGCAGGGATGGAGGGACGGGTGGGCGAGCGAGTGAGTGAGTGGCAGCCGCCAAGCCTTGGCCGAGAGCCAGGAAGGGCCTCCCCGGAGGAGGAGGAGGAGGGAGGCGCAGAGCGGGAGGGAGGGAGGGAACCCCAGGGGTCATCTAGTGACGGCGCCCCAATCGAAAATTTGACTTTAAAAAAAAAAATCTTTCAATTTTTTAATTTTTCCCGCGGCACACCAGGCAACATCTCGCGGCACACTAGTGTGCCGCGGAACAGTGGTTGGGAAACACTGGTCTAAACAGAAATCTGACTGCCTTGTTTTTACCCTGTCTGCCAGGTTACCTGTTAATGGTCACTTGACTGGATTACCTGGGGAGCCTGGCCATTCTTTTGTAATGATAATACTTAATTCCTGAGCCAGGTCACAAGCTCACCCTATTCACACCTTAAATGTGCCCTTAAGGCAGGATTTGTGAGGACAGAGACAATGGGGAAGTTTCTGCATTTCCTTCGACCTTGTGGAGAAATATTTGAGGTAACTGAAAGAGTCAAAATGGCCTTAGGACTTTTCCTGTGGGTTTTGGATGTGGTTTATATATTTATATATGTGTTTGCTTGGTATATTTATGAACATTTATTTTATATATATAAGACCTAAAAATTCTTATAACAGTACCTTACGTATGTATACAAGGTCAATGAGAGGCGTGAGCTTGCTTTGGCCGGGTAATCTCATTTATATGGTGAGATTGTCCTCAGTATCTAATTTTGAAAAGGTATCTATCCATATTCAGCAAACAAACAAACAAACAAAAAAGACTTGTTACTATAGTATACACTATAGTATACTGTATAATATGACAGCGAAATGTTCAAATGCTCAGTTGCCCTTGAATCTTCCCACCACCCTTGCCATCCGCTCCTGCCACACCAGTGTGGTGCGCCACAACCTTTGAGAACCACTGCTCTAATGGGTGAGCTCCATGCATTTGTGCATGGGTTTCTTTAGGGGGGTGGTAATATTATTATTGGGGACGCGGGTGGCGCTGTGGGTAAAACCTCAGCGCCTAGGACTTGCCGATCGGCAGGTTGGCGGTTCGAATCCCCGCGGCGGGGTGCGCTCCCGTCGTTCGGTCCCAGCTCCTGCCAACCTAGCAGTTCGAAAGCTCCTCCGGGTGCAAGTAGATAAATAGGGACCGCTTTCTAGCGGGAAGGTAAACGGCGTTTCCGTGTGCGGCTCTGGCTCACCAGATGCAGCTTGTCACGCTGGCCACGTGACCTGGAAGTGTCTGCGGACAGCGCTGGCTCCCGGCCTATAGAGTGAGATGAGCGCACAACCCTAGAGTCTGGCAAGACTGGCCCGTACGGGCAGGGGTACCTTTACCTTTACCTTTAATATTATTATTATTAATAATAATTTATACCCCGCCCTTCCCGGTTCAAAAACCGAGTTCAGGGCAGCTAACAACAAAATTAAAACACTTAATTAGAAAAGCAGCATAAAATACAGTATAAAAACATGAATAACAATAAAATTCAAAATTCAGAAATCAATTTAGGGGAAATAAGCATTAGATAATCCCCAGGGCTAGCTGGCTGAATTGGTCCAACTTGGGCCAGCGAGGAGGCCAGGGGATAATTAGCTGTGGGGTCTCAGAGCAGGTGATCTTCATAAAAGGGGAGGGGAAGAGAAGGGAAATAAAAGATCAGGCTGAATTCAAATTAAAGGCCAGGCGGAATAGCTCTGTCTTACAGGCCTGACAGAAGGAGGTTCAATCCTGAAGGGCCCTAGTCTCATTGGACAGAGCATTCCACCAGGTAGGAGCCATCACTGAAAAGGCCCTGGCCCTGGTGTGGGATAGTCTGACTTCCTTAGGGCCCGGGACCTCTAAACTATGGTTATTCATGGACCTTAAGGTCCTCTGTGGGGCATACCAGGAGAGGCGGTCCTGTAGATACGAGGGCCCTAAGCCACAAAGGGCTTTAAAGGTCAAGACCAGCACCTTGAACCTGACCCTATACTCCACCGGGAGCCAGTCCAACTGGTAAAGCACTGGGTGAATATGCTCCCATGGCAGGGACCCCGTGAGGAGCCTCGCTGCAGCATTCTGCACCCGCTGGAGTTTGTGGGACAGTTTCAAGTATCTTCTGTGACCCGAATAATGTTACAGTGGACCCTCCGGATATGAACTTAATTCGTTCCGGGGGGTCTGTCGGCAATCCGAAAAGTCCTCAACAAGAGGTGCCGCTTCTGCGCATGTGCACTTCTGGGTTTGCTGCATTCACAACCCGAAAGTTACGTTACCTGAAGGTAGCGTAACCCAAGGTAGCCCTGTACAGTGGTGCCTCGCAAGATGAAATTAATCTGTTCCGCGAGTCTCTTCGTCTTGCGGTTTTTTCGTCTTGCGAAGCATGGCTCTTAGCGGCTATTAGCGGCTTAGCGGCTCTTAACGGCTTAGCGGCTTTAAGAAAAAGGAAACAAACTCGCAAGAACTCGCAAGATGTTTCGTCTTGCGAAGCAAGCCCATAGGGAAATTCGTCTTGCGGAACGACTCAAAAAACGGAAAACCCTTTTGTCTAGCGAGTTTTTCGTCTTGCGAGGCATTCGTCTTGCGGGGCACCATTGTACTTCAGAATGAAAGAAGAGCCCTGCAGGATCAGACCAAAGGCCCATCTATTCTGGCATCCTGTTTCTCACCAGATTGTCTATTAATGGGAAGACCACAAGCAGGACATGAAGACAATAGCCCTCTCCTCCTGTTATTCCCCAGAGGCTGGTATTCAGAGACATGCAGTCTGTGATCCTGGAGGTAGATTTTAACTCTCCTGACTAGTAGCCATTGACATCCTTGTTTTCTTTTGGCCCAGTCTTGGGGCCCAGTCATACATTACAGTTCCACAATGGGACTTCAGTTGCACTGGAATATCGCACCCTGGTTTTCCACCTTCACGAGAGCATTTTTTCCTCTGAAAAAAACGTTTGAATGGCTCTCACTTTGGCCTCATGCTGTGCGGCAGTAAATAAGCTGAACTGGCACCCAGCTGGTTTGCTTGTTGGGAGCTCAAAAATAAACAACCTTTGCTTGGGGCAGTGGAGGGTAAAACGCATACTTGTGTGGCGGAAATTGCGATGAAATCTATAGCTGCTTTTGCTAGAGGGGAAGCAAAACTGATCAGACCGAGCACACTGTGTAAACGAGTTCGGAAATTCATTACGAAGATAACAGTTGCCTCTCGCTCACTCATGACTTCCTTCCTGTTTCATCACCTTCTCAGCTTCATCTTCTCTGTAGAAATGCTCCTGTTTAGGCTGTTGACCGGTTCGGCATATCTGTTCCAGAGAGCGCTCTTTTGTGTGTTGAGGTTTTAATATCACTACAGATGTTGTCAGCTGACATACAGAGCCCTCATTCCACAAGGATTTTGAGTTTGTTTGGTGGTGGTAGTTTTTAAAGCCACAGTTTCCCCCGCATAATCTCATTACGTGGTAATTTTGGCTCTCATTTTTCCACTCCCCAGGCAGGGGACTCCTTTTGAAAAGAGGGAGACTGCTAACATCAACACTGTCCAGGAATGAAGATGCTATAGCCCCTCTGATAATTTTCATAGTTTTCTCTTTTTTTTTGGCACCTTCTATTTTGGGGGAGACTCAATGCAAAACATATGCCACATTCAGCCGTACCATAGATTTATATCAACTGTCTACCTCAGCTTGTCTTCCCCAGATAGCCGCAGCCAATTCAGACCTCATTATGTGGTTAGGGTACCTTGGGCAACATCCCAGACTCTACGCTTGCCTTGAGGCTTTCCACACCTGAAAAACAGCAGCAGTTGTAAAACTCTCACCCGAAGCGAAATTTCAACACACCTGTGTGGCAGATGTCCTGTACCTGGTGTTTCATGATGTTGTCCCTCACTCCATCCCATTGGGGGAAAAATGTGATGTACATATTGCCTCATAATGATTGTTTCTAGGTGGGGGTGCGTGACCAAACAATGCTTTCCAGCATATAATAAGCATGTTACTTTTTCTTCCCTAGCTTGCTGGAGTTGCCTTTCTTGGGGCTGGTCTTTGGGCCTGGAGCGAAAAGGTAAGAAAAATGACTCTTTGCAATAGAGAATTGAGCTGCTTCTCATTGAGGAGGTGCAAGGGGTCTCACACAGCACATACACTCATCCTTTACACGTTGGCCTTTCTGTTGAAGGACAGAAGTTCCGACTAGCACTGCTTTTCTGCCTCCAGGCTTATTTTCATGAGTGTTCTGCAAAATCAGCTACTTATCTAGGGGGTGCAAAGAGCCTTGCAGCAGAATCCTGCATATATCTATTCAGAAAGTCCACAGGGTTCCCTGGGGCTTGGTTCTAGGGAAGAAGCCTTAGGTTGGAATCCTCTATACAATTCCTGGAAGCAAGTTCCTGGGGCTGTCAGGCCCCAGCTAGGCATTTAAGTGGGGAAGCCATGCCATCTCATCACTTCCACACTCAACCTGGGCTGCTGATTTTGGTGGAGGTAATATCTATATCCTGCCTCCCTCTTGGGTGACTTTGGCCATATGGCTGTTACTGGGGCAGATCACCCGTGTTGCTTTGAATCAAAGCTTGGGAGGGTAGATACCTAGCTTCCTAAATTTATTGTTAGCTGGCATGTCTTGCCTAATTCTGCACCAGTTTCTCTTCTACCCCACCCCACCCTTATGCTCCCCCACATTCCTCTTCCTCAGCCAATGCTTTAGTCTATATGAAAATTTAGTTTCAGCAAGGGAAAACCACAAGTTTTGTGTTTGAATGAAAAAGCAGAGATTCCTGCTCCCCCTCCTCACTCCTGCTGCCTCTGTGGGGCTTGGTTTGAAGATGATAGAGTGCAGCCCTTTTGCCCAACATCCTTTATGAATTCCTTGTGCTAAGGTAATCCCTTTTTAAATGGGGCCCTCTTTTACATGATTGTAGGTTCTGAATTTGTTAGACATGCTGGCTGTTCTGCAGTTAACCATAGGGTGATGATGAGATTTGCAGGTCAGGGCGGGGAAAAAGGAGGCAAGGGGATATTTGGCGCATTTACATTTAACTTCTAAATGATAGGCTATTTCTGAAGCTTCACGCAAAATGGGCAGAGTTCCAGAAAAAAAATAGTTGCTATGGTACCCTTTCTCCTCCAAGGACTGACTTAACACACACACACACACAAGTTCTGTAGGAGGGAAGCATCATATGGCTATTACTCACACCAAAAATCAGCAGCCCAGATTTGGCCATTTTAATTGGGCAGGCTGTTGATCTTCAGGGCCCTGGAACCTGAAATTGTTTTCTTCTGCTTAGTAATGACAATGTTTTATCGCATTTAATGAGAGTGTTAATGTTTTGGGCTTTGGGTTTTCTGGTTTTGCTATTTGTATTCAGCTGCTAAGTTTTATTAGTCAGCCTGCTTTATGCTACCCCTCACCCGCAAACTGTTCCCAGGTAAATAGTCTCATAGAGAAAATACTGCTGCTGTTGGGATACTTTGCTGCGATTCGTTGCCACTCCAAAGGCACCTTCTGAACCATTGCAACCATAGAAATTCCAGTGGAGTATATTCAGGCAGTGGGTTTATCAATGTATGATTAGGAGAGTGGGGCAGGGATGACGACAGGAAGAGAAGCAATTCTGAATGAGAAAGTGGGAGTGTTCCATATCCAAAATATGGGCATTTTTACCTGTGATATTGTGATAGGTAGCATGCAATGATTCTTCAACATCAACTTCATTGGGCTGGTCGTGTTGTGCGGATGCCTGATTATCGTCTTCCAAAGCAACTACTCTATTCCGAACTTAAAAATGGAAAGCGTAATGCTGGTGGTTAACGAAAGACTGTCTCAAGGCAAATTTTAAAAATGTAATATAAACACCGACAACTGGGAAACGCATGCCTGTGAGCGCTCCAATTGGAGAACAGCCTTTACCAAAAGTGGGCTTTGAAGACACTCGAACTCAGGACGCAAGGGAGAAACATGCTAAGAGGAAGGCACGCTTGGCAAATCAACGCTGTGATCAACTCCCACCCGGAAACCAATGTCCCCACTGTGGAAGGACATGCGGATCCAGAATTGGCCTCCACAGTCACTTATGGACTGATTGTTAAAACCGTGTTTATGGAAGACATTCTTACTTGGCTACGAGTGATCGCCAAAGAAGAAGACTTGAGAACAGATGTGGGCAGAAGGTAGATTGGGATTTGCTGTCAGCCCTCTGATCCAACAGGGCTCTCCTTATGCTCCCATGCGTTCCAAAGAACTCTGTGGGCTGGATCAAAAAGTGCCTTTCCGCTTGGGAAAGGTCCCTTTTGCTCACCGAAGGACTCCTGGATATTGCAAAGAGTTTTGCGTGGTACAGGCGAACCCCAACCCAAAGTTGCTTTTCCACTTGTGCAAGGAGAAGAATCACAAAAACCGCTATGGAGCAGCCACCCTGGTATTAAAGGTTGCGCAAGGCTTTCCAGGGTGTTTCTTTTTCATTGCCACTTCCTGTTATTTGGATCTGTGTGTGTGTTTTTAACAAAACCAAAGCGCTTCGTGTCGCACAAATGAAACACTTGTCCTGTCTCTGCCCCCCCAAATCTATTCGATGGTACCAGCTTCATCGTGCAACTGCCCCCAGTCACCCCATTTGGTAGCTGGTGACTTGGTTTTCAAAGGAAACACAATGCTAATTCCAAGGGGAATTCCCGTGAAGCAGCTCATATTTGAATGATGCTACGAATCACTGTTTGAGAGAACTATCTGCTCACATTTCTACTTAAATTCTTTCTGAAACTCCTAGTCATTGTGATGTGTCCCCCCTTCCCCATCTGAAGTTTCCAAAAACTTTACTGAGGGCATGTACCTGATGGGAGCACCACAAACACCTATAAATAAAGGCTTATTTGAAATGTAAATATCCAGATGTCAGAAAAATGATAATAATAATAATAATAATAATAATTAATATCCCAGTGTTGCAGTAGACAGTTATTACTTTGATAGTTATTTAATCCATCCAGAAATGATGCAGTTTTGTCTCGGGTGCAGGGAAATGACTGCATGGGGGTCTTAGGCTGACAGCTGTGTCCAAATCAGAAATAAAAATCATTTTGCAACTTGTCATTCTGTTAGTGCCACCTAGTGGAAGCCTGCTTGGCTGCAAGGTCCTTAGATTAGTTGGCAGAACCTGATATTTAGGGACGTTTCCTGATGACAAATTCAGGAGTGTGTACCTGACAAAAGAGCTGAGGCCAGCCCAGGCTCCCTTTGTGCACATAGCCATTTGATGCTTTTTAAAATATAGTAAGTGAAATATAGTAGGTAATTAAAAATATAGTCAGCGAAACGACCTTAAGTCTTATTCAAATATTTTTCCTCGCGGTATGCAGGGTTACTGCAATTAAATACCCTGTGAGGAGATTGACGTAACCCCCGCCCCTAACATTTAATTGAAATTAAATTGCACTGAGCCTTTTATGCATGCAATGCATATCCTTCTATGATGCAGGCCTGCTTTTGAATTGTGTTTTGAGGTATATGGTATCTTTACAGTAGAATGCCAGGAAGCTTTAATTCATTAAAGTCATAACTGATTAGTACAAGGAGCAGGTTCTCACTCTTTCTCGTTTTTGCTTCATTTTAGGGGGTGCTCTCTGACATATCCAAAATGACCCGCCTCCATGGCTTTGACCCCGTGGTCCTTATCGTGTTTGTTGGCGGAGTAATGTTCATTCTGGGATTTGCTGGCTGTGTAGGAGCCCTGCGGGAGAACATCTGCCTCCTGAAATTCGTAAGTAATTGGATTGTTGGGTGTGTGTTTTGCTAGCCAGGAAGTGTCCCCATCAGTCAGGATTTGGGGTTCGTTTATTTCTCTGTGCAATTCTTGTAGAACTAGGTCAAGTGAAAGCATCCTAATTACAGCCAGTAGGTTAATCAACACATTTTAGAAAATTTGTCGGTGAAGGACAGCATTACTTGATGGGCGGTGAATTAAGGGATGTTTTGTTTTGGGTTGGTTTTTTTTTTTTTTGCTTCCAGGGTCTTAGTGTAGCGTAGTGAAAAACATTTCCTAACATTGAGTGTTAGAAGTCTTTAAACGGCTGTCTCCTATAATCTCAAGGATTGTATAAGATTAGATACAATCATATTGTAATAAACAAAAATCTACCCTTATTCCCGTATGGGGGACACAAGAGCCCTTACAGAGTCCTTTGTAGGTTCTCCATCGGTCAGAGAAAATAACAGAGGCCAACCAGAGAATATTGAGAAGCAAAGCAGCTTGTAAGCCTGATCTTTATTGAACTGTTGCAACAGGGTGCTCCCCTCACACGCAGGAAAGGAGGAGGACCCAGAACAAAGGTGTGCCTGCCCTTATATAGACATTTTAAATTCCCTGCCCTGGAGCTCAAGACCACCCCCCACAAACATCATACCTACATCACAGAAAAGGTGGTCTACAACAGACATGTGAATGTTGTTGTTTTTCCTGTCTGCCAGGTTATCTGATAATGCCTTATCTGATTGCCTTTCCTGGTAGTCTGCCCATTCCTTTGAGATGGTGATTACCCACTTTCTGAGACAACGGAGAGGTTTCCCCAACCCCTCCCTCCTTGCAGAGAAAACATTTGGTCAGTTTGGGAGTAAAAATGGTTTCAGGGCGGTCTTGCTGTGCTGCTCCAGACATGTGGTCCACATATCCATATGCGCGCCTGGCCGGCACATTTATGAGCATTTATTATATATATATAAGACCTTAAATTTTTTATTTCAATATTTTTTAAAAAACACTCACATTGAACTACCATTTATTTATTTTATTTACACCCCGCCCTTCCTCCTGGATGATCCCAGGGTGGCAGACACAGCAGTCATAAAACCTTTTTAAAAGAACCTTAAAAACAGTTTAAAAACATTGTCAGCAGGTGATCTCTCTGTTGCCAGGAACACTGTCTTTTAACCATCAAATGCCTGGGCGAACAGGATTGTTTCTCTTGAAAGTTAGCAACGAGGGAGACAGACTCTAATTCTGAGAACCACAGCCTGTCAGACTTACCAGTATTTGTTATTGAGGTGTTAGCAAAAAGAAAGAAAAAGAAAAAAAGAACTTCTGGGTGTATTTGCTGGAATACATTAACACTGCATGACCTCAAACCTAGAGGAGAGTACTAGCATCTCTTAGCTTCCGTGAATGAGCATTCCATTCTCAAAATTCTGTAACTGCCACTTTCAGTATCATTTTGATCAGAGCAGCTTAAGAAGCCAGTAAGTTTTTGCTGTAAGAATTTAAAATTTCTGCTTTGCTAGCGATTCTCTCCTAGCTCAAATAAGCCCGATATGTGGGTTATCAAAAAGGGTTACCTCTGTTTTCAAATGCACCTATTCTGGACAGTCCAGTTTTCCCTGTCTTGTTTTTTCCTTGTTTCTTTGTCAGGTATTGTGAATTGCATCGCAGTGTTTTAGTACTTTTCACAGATTGCTACAAGCAAACAATGTGCAGTTGTTTTGTGGGAAGTTTGTGTGTCTCTTCTAGTTGTGTTTTATTGGGCTTGATATTTGGTGAGCTCTAAATGAAAAGCTTTGTTGGCCTCCTTCAGTGATTTCTCAACTTTCAAGAACCCTTTCTATTTTGCATTACAGAGGGTTAAGGGGTGTATTCTAGGATACACATGGTGAACTTTCCAAATTTATATGATATTATATGAATTAGGATATATATGTGTATATATATTTGTATATGTGTGTGTGTGTGTTTGTGTGTGTGTGTATTTATATATATACACACACACACACACATACATATACATACACACTAAATCATATGTGTGTGATTATATAAATTTATATAATTTAGTTTATTATTATTATAATATCTATACCACTTTATATTTTTAAGGGGGGAAATCCCAAAGCAGTTTACAATACATTAAAACGTCAAATAAAACAACCCAGAGCAAAACATTATTGAAGAAAATCAAATAGAAAGTAATACATTCAAAGCCACACAATAACCAGGAAACTAAAATATTACCTTAAAAAATTTCAAAATAAAGGAAGTTGTAGATAAACTGTCATTTTAAAACAGCTTAGTTAACAAAAGAATAAAATATTGCCATAAGCCTATAATATGTCTGCTGCTGTTGCTGCCCCTGGCAGTTCATGGCAGATGATGACTTTGGAAGCTCAGGCTCAGTGACCTGGGTCTGCACTAAGAGACATCCAAGATGGTTTCTGGCCCCTTCAGCAGCCTTGGCTTTTGTAGCTGGAGTCAGTCAGAGCCCCACCCTCTCAGGCCAGGTGGGAAATGGCCTGCAAGGTAAGGAGCAGGTCTTCCAGGACTCACAGCCAAGATGGTTAATTAAGATAACATTACAAAATCTGAGCTATAGGATAGCTCAGATCTAAGGCCTTGCGAGCAGATTTTTCAGTACATTAGATTAAGGCTGTGTAAATGTTGAAACCAACCCCACCCCAAGTTCTGTGTATTAGAGAGGAAGATCCGTAGTGGTCTTTTGGTCATGATCACCGATTGTCTTCTTGAGGGATTTCAAGGTCCCCTGGAACATTGTTGGAGAACTACTGGCTTGCTTCTGTTTTGAGCAGAATCTCATTCTCCCACCACCTCCACTCCCTTCTTTGTTTTGCAGTTCTGTGGCACGATTGTGCTAATATTTGTCCTGGAGTTGGCAGCAGCTGTCCTGGCTTTCTTGTTCCAAGACTGGGTGAGGGACCGGGTGGAGACGTTTTTCAAGAACAACATTAAGTCTTACCGAGATGACATTGACCTGCAGAACCTCATTGATTCGTTGCAGAAAATGGTAAGTTGCTTTGAGAAATCTGCTTGGCCTTCTAATTGGGAAAACAGTAGTGAGTTCGGGTCTTTTAAAAGTTCTTGAGAAAGAAAATGAACTGCTTGTTAACCTGAACCATGTACAGTGGTACCTCGGGTTACAGACACTTCAGGTTACAGACTCCGCTAACCCAGAAATATTACCTCAGGTTAAGAACTTTGCTTCAGGATGAGAACAGAAATCATGCTCTGGTGTCGCGGCAGCAGCAGGAGGCCCCATTAGCTAAAGTGGTGCTTCAGGTTAAGAACAGTTTCAGGTTAAGAACAGACCTTCCAGAACGAATTAAGTTCTTAACCCGAGGTACCACTGTATTGGATTCCCTGAAAATTTTTACCATGAAGGGTGAATGGAAGTTGTGATCTTCTAAAACAGGCTTCCTCAACCTCGGCCCTCCAGATGTTTTTGGCCTACAACGCCCGTGATTCTTAGCTAGCAGGACCAGTGGTCAGGGATGGTGGGAATTGTAGTCTCAAAACATCTGGAAAGCCGAGGTTGAGGAAGCCTGTTTTAGAAGATTTGCCCTAATGTGTTGAATATGCAGAAACCAGTTTACATGGAAAAGGGGTATTCAGATATTTGACCACTTCTTTCTGCAGTCTTGAATTCAGCAACACATATCTCACATGAACATACTGATTGTACGCTTTATCTCTTGACCTCTCTGTCCAACAGCTGTGCCATCCCAATCAAATAAACAGAAACATAAAATGTGCTCATAGTTTAGTGACAATGGGAATGCTACGTAATTTCCCCCCAAACGCTTCTGTGTATGTTGTTCATAAAACAGGTGTGATAGTTGGGTTTGCCACCCTAGGGAGTGGCTGTACTAAATTTTTTAGAAAAACAAAAAACAGGACAGATCAATCTAGTTAAGTTTGCCAAAGTCCAATTTGTGATTTTGGTAGTTGCCATTCTTCATGATTATCAGTAAATTATTTTATAACAGGATGCCCTATTTCAACAAAATCATCTACATCACCCATGTGATTCAATGCATGTAATCTCTTTGTTGATTTTTCTGATACAGGTACTAAATCCTTTGGTACATCCCTAGTCTAACAGAGTGATTTATCTATTGCAGAATAACTGTTGTGGTGCTCAGGAGCCGAACGACTGGAACCTTAACATATACTTCAACTGTAGTAGCACAAGCAAGAGCCGTGAGAGATGTGGTGTTCCTTTTTCCTGCTGCATCCAAGATCCTGCTGTGAGATATTTCCTGTCTTCTTAGTTCTGTATTAATACTGGTGCTCGGAAAAAGGAAGTGTTTCCTGAACTGAGCGCGTAAAATGTCGTCTAAAGTCTCGTATGCGTGCTGCTTTGCAAAGGACCCTTCATACTGATTTAAAATAAGAAATGCATTGAAATCTTGTCATGGTTGATAAGCTATATTGACACCCCTATTTTTCCTCTCTCTTCAGCAAAAGGTTGTTAACACGCAGTGTGGCTATGATGTAAGAAATCTGGTGAGTATGTTTGTTTCATATATCACTGCCCTACCTCCCACCCCCAGTTTTGCTTTCCCACAAGGGATTAGGAGCTAGGGCCACTGTGAAAGGAAGCATCAGAATAGGAGGCAAGAAGGATCATGCCATATCAGTAGCCTTTCCAGAAGTATGTTGGAAACCATAGTTGGCCAAGGCTAGTGTCTTCCCAATACAGTTGTACCTCGGTTCTCAAACGGAATCTGTTCCGGAAGTCCGTTCGACTTCCAAAAACCAAGGCACGGCTTTTGATTGGCCGCAGGAGCTTCCTGGAAGCTGTGGAAGCCGCGTCGGATGTTTGGCTTCCAAAAAATGTTCACAAACCAGAACACTCACTTCTGGGTTTGCGACGTTTGAATCGCAAGGCGCTCAAGAACCAAGGTACGACTGTACTTCTTTGTTATATGCCCTTGGCATGTACTTGCAATCTGAAGGAGTTTCTGGTCTCCCAAGTCTCCATCCCAATGTGCTGTTACCAAACTGGAAATGACAATAAAATAACAGGACATGGGGGTTTTTTTTGGTGCACTAATATGTTCAGTTCTTTCTTGCAATGTATGAGAGAGCAGGGGCTGCCTGCTTCTCCAAATTCCTTTCACTCCTATTAGGACTGGACAATAAATCAACATGTCGTCCAAATACAGTTTAAAGTCCATATCGTGATACTGGTTTTATAGTTTTTGACCTGGCAATATATTGTGAATCATGGTGTGTGTGTGCACGTGCTTTGTAGAAACTGCAATGTGGGAAAAACTGAAGCCAGCTTATGCCTCTACAAAGCTCCATCCTTATTTCAGACATTGTGGTGTATCTGTATATCACAGTGTTTGAGAGCTATACAAAGTAGCCTTGGACAAATTACACCCTTAGCTATAAGATATCAGGTCAAATCAGCCTGGTGAGTCAAGATTGGCCCACAGGCCAGAGGTTGCTCACCCCTAGAGATGAAGGTCTCTTTTCTTTCTCCAGCAAACAGCATGACCCTGTCAAAGGTTGAAGGGGGTCTGAAAGTGTAAGTGGATTTTTAGCGTAATTTACAATGGATGCTACAAACACAGGGAATAATTTCCCAGTGGAAAATGTGATTATCCTGTAAAAAAAGAAGTGCAGAAGCGGAAACAACTATTGAAGTACCGGTGTCTGTTGGAAACTTTGTTATGGTTGAGTTTGAATAGCAAATTGGTTGACCAGACAATGCAATATGATATTCATTAGTATGAAATCCTTTTCCTAAAAAGTTGTGGGAGGGGGGACTCCTTTGATGTTTGTCTTCCCTGCAAATGATGATAAATGTTGTGTTGAAAAGAAACAATTACGATGATGCCACAGCTAAGTGTAAATTTCTGTGGGCAGTACAACTTTCCTCACAGACTTGAAGTGGGCTGCAACTTATGAATGCATAGTCAACTGTCATATGCACAAGGTCTTGTTTGGAGGCATTTATTTGTGGGTGTCTAGCAATTTTCACATGTTACATTGGTCACGTTACATTAGACACAGGTCATATGTCAGAAAACATTTCTTCCACAGTTCCCAATAAACATTACCAAAATTTTGACGCATCCCCATATTAGCTCTTTATGAATATCGTAGCAGGTGGATTATATTCATTGATACTTTTAGATAAACCAATTCTCCAAGTCACAGATAAATTCCTGAGTTTACATCGGTCATATCTTTTAAAACACAATCAAAAGAAAGCATTTTTAAACTACCTGTGCCATACTTCTTTATTCTTTCTGTAGCCACAAAGGTAAAGAGGTGGCTGAATAAGATTTTCATTGGTTATCTTTTACTGTTACAGTGAAGACAGCAAGAGAGCAAAAATAGCAGAATAGATTATGCAAAGTAAGAGATTTTGCCATTTGATATTGGTTGTAGAACCTAGCTTTTCTAGGTGCAGAATTTTAATTGGTTTTAGTTCAGTCCTGCCCATAGCAAGGAGATTCCAGTTTTGTTGTCCTTGCTTTTCTTAAAAATAGAGGGAGTAACAAAAAGAAAATGCACGTGAAATATTTCCCCCCCCCCTCTCTCCTGACTCTTCCTATTTTCTCTTTCTAGCCTGTATCCGCTTGGGGAGAACGAATTTACACCAGGGGCTGTATCCCTGCTCTGGAAGCTTGGTTGCCCCGGAATATTTACATCGTGGCAGGAATTTTTGTGGCCATTTCATTATTGCAGGTGAGTTCCTGTTGGCCTGTTGAAGCAGCAAATAGTATTTCTTACCCAGTGATTAGATCTGTCGTCTATTACAGTGTTTGGGTGATGAAGAATTGTTAGAGACAAATATTTGCGCAAAAGATACCATTTGGTGATCCCACAAATAGAGTTGCTAGCTTCAGATTTCAAAAATAGCATCACTGGGAGTGGAACCTGAGTAGAATTTGGCAAGTCAGGGACCAGACCATAGCAGCTCCTAGATTTTCATTGGCTTTCCAGATGCCTGATTGTTGCCTCCCTAACAGAAAAAGTTTTACTGGTTGGACCAGTAAAATCGAGGCTGGTTAGTAGCCTGAGTGTGTGGTTCTGTTCCTCATCCCCACCTGCACGCCCCCTTAGATAAAGGAAATTGCCATATGGTTTGGTTTGAGTGTTGTTCTCTTCCCTGCCCCATATCCTTGTGCGGCTGTTAATGGTCTTCTAAAGGAAAATAGAGGAATGAACGTGTTGTGTTGACTGAGCAGTTATGCTCACAAATCTCAGTCTTGCAAAGCAATTGTAATAGTTTTCCAACTTGAAATGTGGGCAGTGCTTTTCAATGGAAGGAAGCAGCACAAACCTCATTGGTTCCAAACCAGTTAAAGGCCTAATCTATTTTTCCAGGGCTAAATAGTTCTGCGATATGCCAGCACTGTTGACGAGGACTTCAGTTATTTCCAGGCTAGTTTGAAACAGGCTAGCAAAAGAGCCAGAATTTGCACTGTTTTGTTATTTTCATAAAGAGACCAGACTGCTAAAACATTTTCTTTCTTATAAATAGTGCTTGTTTTGTCTGTCTTTTCTTCTTTGTTAGATATTTGGGATTTTCCTGGCCAGGACACTGATTTGTGACATTGAAGCTGTGAAGGCAGGCTACCATTTCTGAAGACAAGACGAGATCATCTGTAAAGACAAATCAGTTCTCTCCCCACCCCCTGCTATTGCTGTGAGCACAAGGAGAAAAGGAACAAAACCGGAGATCTAGAAAAGTCTTGATACAACTAGAGCGTAAAGCCATAATATATCACTTAAACAACAACAACAAAAAACATAGTTGGATGCTACCCTACTTCAGGCTGGAGCTGAAGAACCTTCTCCTCTTCTCACCTGGCTAATGAATAGTTTTACAATGCTGATATCTCGGAAAGAAGATTTATCTTCATCCTTCTGTACACAGATGTGAAATTGCGGCAGGCACCAGTGGACCGTTCTAGATGCTCCTACCCGAAAGCTGCTACTGTCTAAGGACTGTTGCCTTAGTTTTCCTTTTACAGTAGTTCCTTAGAGGTTAGAATTGTTACATTCCAAAAGTTGGTCAGTGCCTAGAATAATGCCCCACGATGCCAAATGATCACATTTTTGGGCGGGGTTGGGGAAGATACATGAAATGCCTTTAAATATGGAAAACTTGTTCAGGGAATGTTGTGCCTGTTGAGAGATTGAAGCATGCACTGTGTGAGCGTTTTAAATGAGAGCCATGTTTGTACAGTGTTGCCTGGGGGTTTTTAAAAAGGGGGGGGGGTCGTGTGCCGGGATCAACTGTACAGAAGGGAGGGATTTCCTCTTATTCAGGCCAGATCTTATGTGTCCATTTTTGATGCTAGATATCTGAAGAGAACACTGGAGATACTTCAAAAGGACTTGCCTTACCTACCAGGATTTGTAAAGTAAAAGTCAATTGTACGTTCAACAGCATCAGACCACAGGCCTCCTTTGGAAAGGTCAAGGCTGATTTCTCGCGCCACGTCTCCTTCTTAATATGGCGTTATTTATAGACATTTGAACAAGGAAATGTGTCCGCATACAGTTTTGCTAACGTTACTTCATATAGTAGTAGTTCGTAAAGCCATTTATCCGTTGGACTGAAGTTTCTCGTTTTGCTAGATACCAGGAGCCATACCTCTTTGGACCACATTTCTATCTTTTTTTGTGGCAGTGAAAAATGCATATGCTAACGTCTCCTAGGTATGTGTAAATAATTGGATGTATTGGATGTTCAGGGGTATTTGAATCATGCAAAGCTGTTTAAAAGTGTGCACTGGTCATTTCCACTTCATGTACGGCAAATAGATGCTCTTACGCTTGTCAGGTTGCGGCCCGTATCAGAGCAAGGTCCCACGACCAGCCTGCACACAGCTTGTGACTCACCAAGCTGAAAAGAGCCCATCAGCCAGATAGGGATGCTGAACTGATAACACAGTGCTTTGATTTAAACAGGTGAGTTGCTAGAGAAGCTGCTGTAAGTTGCTTTCTACAGCTGATGGGCTGCATTCTGCTTGGTGGAGCATGAGCCTACTCTAGAGCCTGCCATAAAGAGGTGGTTTGTCACCGAGAATGAAAAAGTGTTAATTTCTCTTTTCAGGATTTTGGCCTCATGGGCTTTCTTTTATGCAAGCTGTTTTAATATGACCCTCGTTGAAATGGATGGCATGTGCCTTTAGAGTTTTCAACCATCCTTCACAGCCATTCCACATAAATGCCTGTGTAGAACACAGTTCCGAACAGTGAAGTCAGCGATGTGTTTTTTGGGGACGGCCTAGAAAACTCTTGTTTGGATTCTTCCTGACAAAGGACTGAACTTTGGTTGAACTGCCTCTGAGGTTGCCTGATTATTTTTCTTCAGGGACTGCAGACTTGTCTACACTGCCTAACACACTTTTATAAAGTCTGTATTTGTGTAATTTTTGTAAGATTCTCTTTTTTTACTGCATGTAGAATAAGCAGCAGCAACAAAAAGCAAACTCTGTGTGTGATTCCTTCATTTAAAGTGGAACATTCCTCTGGCAGAAAAATCAGGCAGCACCCGGTTTGTGCAGGGGTTGCATTCTGGATCATCTTGCACGATGGCGGAGCCTGCCCCTACCCCCTTTGCACCCCATTATATCTGCTTATTCCTGCTACTTCTGGGTTTACAGCGATGCTCATGTGCATGATCGCACACAAAGTGGTCGTGGCCTGTATTTGTTTTTTTTAAAAAGACCTGAATTTTAAACAACCATTATCTTGAAAATATATGAGCCCATTTTCATGGACTAACCAAGCTAATGTGCAGAGATCTAAAACTGCCCTTAGTACAGTGGTACTTGGTTCTCAAACTTAATCCGGTCTGCCAGTCTGTTCCAAAACCAAAGCATTCCAAAACCAAGGTACTCTTTCCCATAGAAAGTAATGCAAAACGGATTAATTTGTTCCAGACTTTTTAAAACAACCCCTGAAACAGCACTTTAACATGAATTTTACTATCTATCGAGACCATTGATCCATAAAAGGAAACAATAATCAATGTACTGTACTATAAAATAAACAAGACAGTATTGTAGATGATAAAAATAAAAATTACTTTTTTTTCTTAGCTGCACTGATAATATTCACTGTTTGGGGCTTTTATCCATTTCCGCAGCCACACAATCAATCAATCAATCAATCAGTAGCTGAGATGGGTTCCAAAAAAGATGGGTTCACAAAAACAAATTAACCGAAAAAGCCTCAAAAACAAAAATGCAAAATAAATAGCAAAAACAAAAGCACTAAACTTAATTCGTCCCAGAAGCCTGTTTGATTTCCAAAATTTTTGAAAACCAAGGCACAGCTTCTGATTGGTGCAGGTGCCCTGGAAACAATAGCCAACAGCCGCATTAGGCGTTCAGCTTCCAAAAATCGTTTGAAAACCGGAACACACTTCTGGGTTTTCGGCGTTTGGGAACCGAGGCGTTTGAGAACCAAGGTACCACTGTAATTTGCTAACACGGAGAAAAGCTGTTTTTACAAGATGATGGGATGCAAAACCATCTTACAAGTTGTGCTTCCTGGATATTTTTGGTTCTCTGAAAAAGAGATGGTGACTGAAGGTGTTTCTACCTTTGTGATCCAGCAGTAGGACCTCCTCAGGCATGTGTAAAGGCTTTTCTGTGATAGCTCAGATAACAAACCCTTTCCAGAGAGTGCTGATGAGCCTCTCTGCTTTATGTTTACTATACTCTCTTCCTGTAGCTGGGAAAAATGACTACGTGCTGATTTTGTTTTTAGGAAACAGTAGGATCCCTGCTTTCTGATTTACCGTATGTTCTTATGCTGGACTCTTTTTCAGTTTGCCCCAGGTAATAAACTCATACCGGTGAACTCTGCATAACTTAAACCCCTACAGCAATCCATTTGGTGGCATGAAGTTTGAACAAAGGATGCAGGAGACTTGCAAATGATAATGCTTATAAGTCATATAGAGGAAAACCTCCTTGTCTCCAGCTAGCAAAGAAGAAGCTATAATAGCCTGTGAGAGTTAAAGAGCCAGCAGGCAAATTCCTTGACTGATGAATATCAAGTAGCGCTGTGGATTTAGCAGCCAAAAAGACCTCCCCCTGGCACGTTTTTTGCTTGCTGGAAGGCATATCGGGACACAATCCCTAGGAAGCTTTTCCTGAACAAATTGCATTGTGCTGAATGAGAGTTGCACAGGAAAGATTTTTAATGGGTTGTGCATGTGCACACAAATGGCCTGTTTTCTCTCTTTTCAAGCTTGCCATCTCAAAGGTGCAACAGTAGCGATTATACAAATTTCTGATTAGGAGAAATCCCCCCCCCCCCAACCTCAAACAAAAAGAATGTTTTTAAAAGTATCCTGCAGCTACATCTGCTCAGAGAAGCCAAGTATAGGAGTACCTTGGTTCTCAAATTTAATCCATTTGACTCCCGAAACGGTTCGAAAACCAAGGTGCATGGCTTCTGATTGGCTGCAGGGGCTTCCTGCACTCATTCGGAAGCCACGGTGGACGGTCGGCTTCTGAAAAACGTTTGCAAACCTGAACACTCACTTCCGGCATTCGGGAGCTAAGCCATTCGACTGCCAAGGTACCACTGTACTCTTCCAGAGTCATTTGTCTGCACATACCCCCTGGTGGGAAGACGATGGGGTGGCCATGTGCCCTACTATACGAAGGACCCTTCTCTAGCTGAAGTCTAGTTTCAAGTTGAAGAATCACGAGATGGGAGATCGGGGCATTGATGTTGCCCATCAGCGTCATGTAGAATAAGCAGCAGCAACAAAACGCAAACACTGTGTGTGCGTGTGACTCATTCATTTAAAGCGGAATAGTCCTCTGGCAGAAACATCTGGCAACCCCCAATGTGTCCAGGGGTTGCATTCTGGGTCATCTTGCGCGGCAGCAGAGCGCATATACGCCTGCCTGCCCTTCCCCCTTTGAACCCTGTTACTTCCTGCCACTTCTAGGTTTACAGCAATGCTCATGTGCATGATTGTGCACAAAGTGGCTCTTCCTAGGTCTTATCAAACATAGTTCTGCCCTTGCCCATAAGGCTATTAGTTTTGACAAAGTTAGCAACCCTAGACCGCTTACAGGAAGGAAAACAGAATCTGATCAAATGCTGTAGGGAGATGATAGGGCTGATACAATATGATAGCTAACTGTTTGTTGTCATCATATTTTTCGGCTTTATTTTACTGATGAAGGCAAGGTTTGCATGTTTGCTTCCTTGAGTAAACACGCACAAAACCAGAATGGCCTATATGTTACAAACTAGCATGTCTGGGGAAAGTAGGCAGGAACTGATCTTCCAAATGCTCAAAGATGCAATTCCTCCATTAATATATTCTGAAGTTCTATAGTGTTTGCCAGCGGCCTGTACATGTGCTTCCCCCATGATGGATGGATATTGTATTTGCACATGATGAGAGGGCGATCTGTGATAACCATTCCACAGTTAAACAAGTGAGTTTAATGGAGTCATTCCTGCTGGAATGCAAGGGAGAATAGGATTTAATCAGGATTTAGTGTTTTGGGGTGATGATGTTGTGGACTTGGAAAGAGGCTTGTGTGAATATCATTTGCCTTAACATCCTATTCAAAAAACCCCATCACCCAAGGCCCTTCAATATATATTTTTTAAAAAACAACACACCAGCTCTAGCAATATTTTGCTTGGATGCTTGGACACAAGAGATCAAACCTGATGTACTGCTTGTTAGCCAAGGCAGTACTAAACCGCAGTAGCACGTTTTGTGCACTAAGTAGATATCCTTCCACATTTATGGTTCAAAGAGGCGGTGCTCCTCATTCAGTATCTGAACAGCCATTAGTGCCTGTTTGGCTACATTACCATTGATGTGGCCACAGAGCTTCTCAAGGGTTTCTTTCATCTTGTCCTCTTCAGCCTCTTTCCGAAGGTCACCTGAAGGAGATCAAACATTTTAGCGGAATAGCTTGCAAAGGTAAAGGCTGAGCAAGCAAGCAGTGTAGTATATAATAGCTTCACCTTGCAATTTGGCTTCCTTGATTATGAAACAACAGCGACTCTAATGCACTGGATGCAATCCTGACAGTGGCTCAGTCCCCCCCCCCCCCCGGTGTTTCTTTGTGTGGGGTGAAGCAATATTTAAAGTAATATTTTGAGAGAATGCAGGTAGCTGCTTCTAGTGGGGAACAGCAATTTTTTGCCAGTTCTTTGTTTTTCCTTTATTTTGGGAGGGAGTTTCAGGCATACCCACATTATTGCATGGCTAGTGTGAAGCATTCGCCCAACTAAGACTTTGTCTCAGTTGTCTGTTATTTTTAAATGGAGGGGAATTACTCTGTCTTTCCAACATAGTCCTACTTTAGCCCCACCTTTCTTCACATCAGATCACACGCAGTTTCCATTTTTGCTTGTTAATATCAATGTTACTCCAACGTCCTTTCCCCACTTGTAAGTATATTTTTATCTTATATTCCAGAAAGGGTTGCCGAATCATAAACAAACCCTGGGCTTCTCTCTCCCCAACCGACTCTCACGCCGAAGAAAATCTTATCTCAATTCAAAACTTTGATCCGTGTAGCTGGTATATTCCAAAGTATGTTGTTGCAACCCTTTCCCACCACATGCCGGTACTTTAAAGCCAATTAAAGATCCAATTAAACGGAGAACCTCTGCTTCTTAATGGCGACGTAGGAGGGTTTTCGGCAGGGGAAGTGCTGTTGCACTCACGCCTCCCTGCCTCCCACATGCCATGCTGGAGCGAGAGCCAGGTACCGAGACGAACTGCGAGTGAAGCCCATTGCCCCGTCCCTGGGGGGAATTTGCAAGGATGATTTACCCTCTGTCATCTTTGTTTGCCGATAATAATAATAATAATAATAATAATAATAATAATAATAATAATAATATTTATTTATACCCCGCCCATCTGGCTGGGCTTCCCCAGCCACTCTGGACGGCTTCCAACCAAATATTAAAATACAGTAATACATCAAACATTAAAAGCTTCCCTAAACAAGGCTGCCTTCAGATGTCTTCTAAAAGTTTGGTAGTTGTTCTCTTTGACATCTGGTGGGAGAGCGTTCCACAGGGCAGGCGCCACTACCGAGAAGGCCCTCTGCCTGGTTCCCTGTAATTTGGCTTCTCACAGTGAGGGAACGGCCAGAAGGCCGTCGGAGCTGGACCTCAGTGTCCGGGTAGAACAATGGGGGTGGAGACGCTCCTTCAGATATACTGGACTGAGGCCATTAAGGGCTTAAAGATCAGCACCAACACTTTGAATTGTGCTCGGAAACGTACTGGGAGCCAATGTAGGTCTTTCAAGACCGGTGTTATGTGGTCTTGGAGGCCGCTCCCAGTCACCAGTCTAGCTGCCGCATTCTGGATTAGTTGTAGTTTCCGGGTCACCTTCAAAGGTAGCCCCACGTAGAGCGCATTGCAGTAGTCCAAGCGGGAGATAACCAGAGCATGCAGTACTCTGGCGAGACAGTCTGCGGGCAGGTAGGGTCTCAGCCTGCATACTGGATGGAGCTGGTAAACAGCTGCCTGGGACACAGAATTCACCTGTGCCTCCATGGACAGCTGTGACTCCAAAATGACTCCCAGGCTGCGCACCTGGTCCTTCAGGGGCACAGTTACCCCATTCAGGACCAGGGAATCCCCCACACCCACCCGCCTCCTGCCAATGATTCCCCGCTGTCATGGGTGCTGCCTCCATTAAGGCAGGTGGGACCAGAAGCCGTATTTAGCTGAATCATTCCACATTTTACAATCTTAATTTACTTTGTCTGGATTTTGAGCATATTGAAAACCAACTTGGGGCAGAGAGATGATTGTTACCCCACATCCATGCTGTGCTGTGGCTGCAAATTTCCCAATATAAAATGCTCTCGCGTCATGCAGTGACAAATTCTGATTCATACTTTTTGGGCTGAAATTACCTGAATTCAGGAGGCTACACAACAGACCTATTGAATTATATTTCACCTCTGGGCCTGTGCTTTCATCTTGGAGAAGTTTATGTATGTTCTGAACAAGCTTGGCCTCTTTAAATGTGTCTTTAATGATTTCTGCAAAGGAGATAAATGTTTAATTTAATAATTGAAATTATTTCCCCCCTCAAACAATTTCTACAAATAAAGATCCCTAGCTGCCTGTAGGCATGATTCCCTCACCCCCCCAAAAAATACCCCTAATATACAAATAAGCCAGTCTTGAATTTCCTGTATTTGTTAAAACAGACTGCTCCTTTTCAAAGTTTTCACATCAGAAACATCCATAGGTGTTTATGACTAATGCTTGTGGAGCTTTGTTCCTCGAGCCCTGGGAAATCAAGAATCATTTGAGCTCCACAGGAACCAGCCCCCTTTTCTATAGGATTCATTTCTGCGTTTCTCTGTCGTCATATAAATTTCCTCTTCCTCCCATTACACCTTGACAATGAAGCTAAGCACGTCCTGTAAACAGCTCAGGCCACAGTAAGTAGCTCGCCTCACTAACTTGAATCTTGCTCAGCCTTTCTCTGCTCTTTGGCTTTGCTTGCCAGATCAGCTTCCTAGTATCCTCTGCTTGCTCGGATTTCCACCCAGAAATTCTGGGCTGCATCAGCTCCTCCGAGAAGTGTCAAAAGGAAGTGGATAAAGTATCCAACAGCTTTATCTATTAAAGCCTGGGTAAGTGAATCAGGCTCTTTTGAATGGCCCATTTTTTTTGAATGAATGCCCACTTAAAGAACAACATCTAGGAAATAAATGCTTGAATACCTAAATTGACCGCAGAAGCTATCGCCAAGGCAATCAGTGCTTCATTCTGCATTATGGCATGTTCACTGGTTGCCATAGAAACCAGGTGCTTCATTGCCTGGGCCTCTTGAATGGCTTTGACAACTTCCTGCTTACAAAACAACAAGAGATTGCTGAAGTCTGTGGTGATCCAGGATTTTGTTTTGGGGGAGGGGGGTAATTAGGAACAGAAGTGGTTATGGATAACACTTGAATAATAGACTCCATGGCAGCTCGCAAAATGATGAGAATTTTGTCTTTGTACATGAAAGAAGCTCAGTTGCCCCTCCTCACCAAATGTTTGGAGATGAAAGTCTCTTCTGAAGTAGCTATATTCAACTGAACATCATGTAAGTTCATTTGCCGCGACTGGACAGCACTGTTCTGATTTCTTCTTAATAATTGCTGTGATTCTTGTGTACAATATATAAATCTATTTCATTGCCTGAGAACAGCGGGCGTGAAAATAGCATTGGCCACTGGTTCCCAATTAGCTAATTACTGAGGACCGCCTATTTTTCAAAAGCCAAGCTATGTACCCCCTACTTTTGAAAATTTTGATAACTCTATGGTAGTTAACTATGCAAAGCAATTTTTTAAATTTGTGCTCTTATAAAATAAGGGGGGGGGGGAGTGTCAAAAGCAGTTTTCCAGATGAGTTTCTGGGGGGCACTGCCAGACCTTGAGAATATGTTGTGTGAAAATGCTCCCAGAACCCGTTTTATCGAAGGCAGCATAGAACCTGTGCTGCAACTCTCACTTTCAAAGTGGAATACAAAACACAAATTGTCGAGACTTGAAAATGGATCAAACCCAACGCCTTTCGTACCTGAGAACAACTGTGACGCAAAAGTGATGCAAGCAGTCGGTTTGCTTCTCCGCAGACTCCAGCGTGGTCGTTTGAATCGCACCATTGCACCAGTCTGTGGAGCAGCACCGGATCCTGGCCCAGTTCCTCTGCTGCATCAGCTGAAAGACAAAGATTGGAGCAATATTATGTGAAGTCTATAGTGAAGCAGCCGGCAATTCTCCCCTCTGTCCCTTTTACTTTAATTGTCAACTGCAGGTGGAGTACGCCTGGGTGAATAAAGCCTTTATTTGTTTCTGAGTTATACATATTTACCACTTGGTGCCAGCATCATCAAATGTGATGGTTTTGAGTTTGTGGGTGGGCCATCACAGTTCAAGCACAACAGGCAGAACTTGCATATAATCTCAAATAAAACATTTTTTTAATGGGGGAAAATGTGCATTCAGGAAAGGAAGATGTGGCAGGTGGCATAGCATTTTTTGTTAGGACTTTAACAAGCCAATCACAGTTATATAACAGAGGTTAATTTTATCACTTGTTGTCTCTTGTCTTTCTCAAGGTATTGTGTTGGAGAGGTGCTGGAGTTTGACAAAGATCTATCTCTGGACTGTGATATTCACAAATGCAAATAAATTGTTTGACATTGCAGTCATTAAGGGATAAATGTACACACGTGACCCAAACCCTGAAGACTCAGCTGAATGCAGGAACAATACTACTCTATTGGATAAAGTATTCTGTTTTGAGACAAAATGCAACTTCTGTCTGTGGAATTGTATCTGACTGCCCATTCGCATCCCCCCAACCTAATAAATCTGCATGTGTAAATTGGCACTAATTTTAGGAAATATATGGTAACAATTGTCTCAAAAGAAATTTCATGGCTCTGCACATGTAATGGGTGGCTCAGTTGTGGAGAGGTGCGAATATGAGAACTGCTGTTGGTAAACAACCCCTTTTCTGTGTTGGTGCTGCTGAAAAACGATTAACACCGAGGGTTCAGATATCTATAATTAAAAATGGGAACCTGCCGTTCTAAATTCTGCAGGCATCAACACACCCGGTGATTGTCACGGTAATGAATTTACACTAGATAATGCAATCAACTAATTTAGCAGGGACTGGTTAGAAGACACATGTTCACGGTAGTGTATTGTGCTGAGTTAATTAAGGTCAATGCTGGCTCATGGGTAAACAGAACAGACTGCAATTAAGGTGGGAGGCTTCTGAGCTCACTGCCATGGAAGGGTAAATCTTTGCAGGAAGTTGGGGTTTTCTTGTATTTGCTAGGTACAGTAACATATGAGCTTGAGGGTCTGTGTGCCAAAATTCTCTCATCCCAGGAGCCAGCAAGTGTTAAAAGCTAATCAAGCCGCCTAATTCTAATAGCCAAGATAACTTCCTGGTGAGGTGATGGGGGATTAAGGGGCTCAGTGAAGACAGCAAATGGGTGGGGGCCCTCCCTCAACAGAAAGCTAGAGGGCAAAGTTTGGCAGTGATGTGACCTGGAAGTAAAGCAGCAAGCTGGGGAGTCAGAGCAATGTTTGAGTTCAGTTTGAATCCAAGGAAGAAACAAGACCCTTTTGGGGTGTTAATGCTGGGAACCCCTCCTTCATAGGCTCAGGTTGTGTTGCAATGGGACAGCACAGTCAGCAGAGCATGAGACTCTTAATCTCAGGGTTGTGGGTTTGAGCCCCATGTTGGGCAAAAGATTTCTGCATTGGTTTTTCTATCCTTTCCGGAATCTATCCTTTCCGGAACTATCCTTTCAGGAATCCCATTGGTTCTGCCTGGCCTGAGCACACCAATACTTCTGGGTGAGGGTGAACCTCTGCCTGGACAAGAGCCAAATACTGCCACTGTTGGTTGTTCTAGATGTCTTCAAAGCACTTCCATAACCCAGCATTCTTGCTTGTCCTTGGCCTCAATTTTGATGGAGCTTGAAGGCAGCTCTTCATGGGAGTTAAGCAACAGCTGTGAGTGGGCTATTTGTGGGATCCGGGGAGAACATAGGCTCTTGGGTTCTGCTGTGTGAGGTGTAGGAGGGCATCTGCTTAAGGGAAATGGCCTGCTCATAATGGAACACACAGACACAATGTAGTGTCATCTTCCAGAATCGCCCTCCGATGTGATTAACGACCTGAGTCTTTGATGAGGCTCCAGGCACATTCCCATTCAGCAGAGAATCAAAGCACACAGGGAAGTGATGAGATTTATGGCTACATCGCTATGAGTTTTATTACTAAGCTACACAGACAGAAAGCTACACAGACAGAAAGTTAAAGCCATGGTCTTCCCAGTAGTGATGTATGGAAGTGAGAGCTGGACCATAAAGAAGGCTGATCGCCGAAGAATTGATGCTTTTGAATTATGGTGCTGGAGAAGACTCTTGAGAGTCCCATGGACGGCAAGAAGATCAAATGCATCCATTCTGAAGGAAATCAGACCTGAGTGCTCACTGGAAGGACAGATCGTGAAGCTGAGGCTCCAGTACTTTGGCCACCTCATGAGAAGAGAAGACTCCCTGGAGAAGACACTGATGCTGGGAAAGATGGAGGGCACAAGGAGAAGGGGGCGACAGAGGACGAGATGGTTGGATAGCGTTTTTGAGGTTACCAGCATGAGTTTGACCAAACTGCGGGAGGTAGTGGAGGACAGAGGTGCCTGGCGTGCTCTGGTCCATGGGGTCACGAAGAGTCGGACACGACTAAACGACTAAACAACAACAACACACAGACAGAAAACACATCCTCTCTCTGTGAAAGGAACAGGAAACCAATGACGTCACATCCGTCTCCCATCTCCCGTGAGACTTCCAACAGTATGGAATACAGTGGTACCCCACAAGACGAACGCCTCGGAAGACGAAAAACTCGCTAGACGAAGGAGTTTTTCGTTTTCTTAGCCGCTTCGCAAGACGCATTTCCCTATGGGCTTGCTTCGCAAAACGAAGCTTGCCCCGCAAGCTCCGGGGA